>NW_028164143.1:300000-312500 GCF_964263955.1 Coregonus lavaretus
GGTAACTACACCCAAAAATCTAAATGTCTTCCATTTTTCCCAGACCTCAAAAATGGTCACCTGATAGGGTTTAAACATTGTTGTGGACATAGAACATCCAATTGTGCTGTTTTGCTATTAAAAAGGTGTACTTTTGAGAGCGAAAACCTGCCAAAACAGGGACAAACGGTCAACGGGGAAATCTAAACGGAGAAAAGGGAACTTGGGAATTAACGGAATCAGGCAAAACATTGAAGGGATTTTATAGTGCCCTAATGGACTACAGACATTGACAGTCTCCTAGACTAAAAACAAAGGCTGTATGTACTGCCTACATTTTGAGGGAAACGCAATGTCCATTATTTGATTTGATCAGGGCAGGGCAGGGCAGGGCAGCACACACAAACTGCATTTAGTCCAATAACAATCCATGATATTATTAGGGTGATAAATAAAAGGCAATTGCTCCATGACACAAGAGCACGCACTACTGGGACAAAAAGCTTACAGCACCTGGTATTCCCAGGAGGTCTCCCATCCAAGTACTAACCAGGCCCGACCCTGCTTAGCTTCCGAGATCGGACGAGATCGGGCGTATTCAGGCTGGTATGGCCGTAAGCGAGGGAACAACTCTTGGTACACTATATAAAGTCAATGTGTCACTCACTCTGAACGAGACACAGAAAAGTATCCACTTTATGACACAGACTGAAGAAGCTCAAACCTTGCTTACATTTCCAAGATATATATATATATATATATATATATATATATATATATATATATATATATATATATATATATTGAGTCTTGTGGGGGTGGAAGAGGGCATATCCTATGTTGACTTATGACAAGTTCATGGACTAGGGCCCTATAAAATAGGCGTTGCGGACCGAATCACGGAATCCAGACATTAAACCCAAATTCAACAATATTCAAACATTTATTGAACTTAGTAGGAAATCAACTAAATCTATTCAACTTGTTAGAAAACATATTAATTTGCCCAAGCCAATCATAAGACATGAACAAAATGCATCAGTGATTGGTATTTCCATGAACTTTCTGAAAGGGCACAGGAATGCCCCTGTCTGTGTGCATGTGTGCGGTGCGCGCGTATGTCTACACTTTGTGTAGCCGTTAGCGATGATGCTAATGATAACCTTCTTCTGGTAGGGAAGGAATGGCTTTCCCCCAAAACCTTCGCAAGTAAATGTTAACTACAAAGTAGCCTATGCCTGCCTGGCAGAATTATACCGTGATCATTTGCATCACTCCAGTGGCCCCCCCCCCAAATTGTAAAGTGGTTATCCCACTGGCTATAGGGTGAACGCACCAATTTGCGAGTCGCTCTGGCTAAGAGCGTCTGCTAAATGACGTTAATGTGCCCTTGAGCAAGGCACTTAACCCTAATTGCTCCTGTAAGTCGCTCTGGATAAGAGCGTCTGCTAAATGACTAAAATGTAAATGTAAATTTGTCCTACAGCAACACCGCTTAACCAAACAAAGGTCTCTTCCTGGTGCACGCTTGCATTTAAGGGTAACTACACCCCAAAATCTAAATGTCTTCCATTTTTCCCAGACCTCAAAAATGGTCACCTGATAGGGTTTAAACATTGTTGTGGACATAGAACATCCAATTGTGCTGTTTTGCTATTAAAAAGGTGTACTTTTGAGAGCGAAAACCTGCCAAAACAGGGACAAACGGTCAACGGGGAAATCTAAACGGAGAAAAGGGAACTTGGGAATTAACAGAATCAGGCAAAACATTGAAGGGATTTTATAGTGCCCTAATGGACTACAGACATTGACAGTCTCCTAGACTAAAAACAAAGGCTGTATGTACTGCCTACATTTTGAGGGAAACGCAATGTCCATTATTTTATTTGATCAGGGCAGGGCAGGGCAGGGCAGCACACACAAACTGCATTTAGTCCAATAACAATCCATGATATTATTAGGGTGATAAATAAAAGGCAATTGCTCCATGACACAAGAGCACGCTCTACTGGGACAAAAAGCTTACAGCACCTGGTATTCCCAGGCGGTCTCCCATCCAAGTACTAACCAGGCCCGACCCTGCTTAGCTTCCGAGATCGGACGAGATCGGGCGTATTCAGGCTGGTATGGCTATAAGCGAGGGAACAACTCTTGGTACACTATATAAAGTCAATGTGTCACTCACTCTGAACGAGACACAGAAAAGTATCCACTTTATGACACAGACTGAAGAAGCTCAAACCTTGCTTACATTTCCAAGATATATATATATATATTTGAGTCTTGTGGGGGTGGAAGAGGGCATATCCTATGTTGACTTATGACAAGTTCATGGACTAGGGCCCTATAAAATAGGCGTTGCGGACCGAATCACGGAATCCAGACATTAAACCCAAATTCAACAA
Organism: Coregonus lavaretus; assembly: GCF_964263955.1. Lineage (NCBI taxonomy): Eukaryota > Metazoa > Chordata > Actinopteri > Salmoniformes > Salmonidae > Coregonus > Coregonus lavaretus. Next base: position 302,385 of record NW_028164143.1, read on the forward strand.
TATTCAAACATTTATTGAACTTAGTAGGAAATCAACTAAATCTATTCAACTTGTTAGAAAACATATTCATTTGCCCAAGCCAATCATAAGACATGAACAAAATGCATCAGTGATTGGTATTTCCATGAACTTTCTGAAAGGGCACAGGAATGCCCCTGTCTGTGTGCATGTGTGCGGTGCGCGCGTATGTCTACACTTTGTGTAGCCGTTAGCGATGATGCTAATGATAACCTTCTTCTGGTAGGGAAGGAATGGCTTTCCCCCAAAACCTTCGCAAGTAAATGTTAACTACAAAGTAGCCTATGCCTGCCTGGCAGAATTATACCGTGATCATTTGCATCACTCCAGTGGCCATTTGTCCTACAGCAACACCGCTTAACCAAACAAAGGTCTCTTCCTGGTGCACGCTTGCATTTAAGGGTAACTACACCCCAAAATCTAAATGTCTTCCATTTTTCCCAGACCTCAAAAATGGTCACCTGATAGGGTTTAAACATTGTTGTGGACATAGAACATCCAATTGTGCTGTTTTGCTATTAAAAAGGTGTACTTTTGAGAGCGAAAACCTGCCAAAACAGGGACAAACGGTCAACGGGGAAATCTAAACGGAGAAAAGGGAACTTGGGAATTAACAGAATCAGGCAAAACATTGAAGGGATTTTATAGTGCCCTAATGGACTACAGACATTGACAGTCTCCTAGACTAAAAACAAAGGCTGTATGTACTGCCTACATTTTGAGGGAAACGCAATGTCCATTATTTGATTTGATCAGGGCAGGGCAGGGCAGGGCAGCACACACAAACTGCATTTAGTCCAATAACAATCCATGATATTATTAGGGTGATAAATAAAAGGCAATTGCTCCATGACACAAGAGCACGCTCTACTGGGACAAAAAGCTTACATCACCTGGTATTCCCAGGCGGTCTCCCATCCAAGTACTAACCAGGCCCGACCCTGCTTAGCTTCCGAGATCGGACGAGATCGGGCGTATTCAGGCTGGTATGGCCGTAAGCGAGGGAACAACTCTTGGTACACTATATAAAGTCAATGTGTCACTCACTCTGAACGAGACACAGAAAAGTATCCACTTTATGACACAGACTGAAGAAGCTCAAACCTTGCTTACATTTCCAAGATATATATATATATATTTGAGTCTTGTGGGGGTGGAAGAGGGCATATCCTATGTTGACTTATGACAAGTTCATGGACTAGGGCCCTATAAAATAGGCGTTGCGGACCGAATCACGGAATCCAGACATTAAACCCAAATTCAACAATATTCAAACATTTATTGAACTTAGTAGGAAATCAACTAAATCTATTCAACTTGTTAGAAAACATATTAATTTGCCCAAGCCAATCATAAGACATGAACAAAATGCATCAGTGATTGGTATTTCCATGAACTTTCTGAAAGGGCACAGGAATGCCCCTGTCTGTGTGCATGTGTGCGGTGCGCGCGTATGTCTACACTTTGTGTAGCCGTTAGCGATGATGCTAATGATAACCTTCTTCTGGTAGGGAAGGAATGGCTTTCCCCCAAAACCTTCGCAAGTAAATGTTAACTACAAAGTAGCCTATGCCTGCCTGGCAGAATTATACCGTGATCATTTGCATCACTCCAGTGGCCATTTGTCCTACAGCAACACCGCTTAACCAAACAAAGGTCTCTTCCTGGTGCACGCTTGCATTTAAGGGTAACTACACCCCAAAATCTAAATGTCTTCCATTTTTCCCAGACCTCAAAAATGGTCACCTGATAGGGTTTAAACATTGTTGTGGACATAGAACATCCAATTGTGCTGTTTTGCTATTAAAAAGGTGTACTTTTGAGAGCGAAAACCTGCCAAAACAGGGACAAACGGTCAACGGGGAAATCTAAACGGAGAAAAGGGAACTTGGGAATTAACAGAATCAGGCAAAACATTGAAGGGATTTTATAGTGCCCTAATGGACTACAGACATTGACAGTCTCCTAGACTAAAAACAAAGGCTGTATGTACTGCCTACATTTTGAGGGAAACGCAATGTCCATTATTTGATTTGATCAGGGCAGGGCAGGGCAGGGCAGCACACACAAACTGCATTTAGTCCAATAACAATCCATGATATTATTAGGGTGATAAATAAAAGGCAATTGCTCCATGACACAAGAGCACGCTCTACTGGGACAAAAAGCTTACATCACCTGGTATTCCCAGGCGGTCTCCCATCCAAGTACTAACCAGGCCCGACCCTGCTTAGCTTCCGAGATCGGACGAGATCGGGCGTATTCAGGCTGGTATGGCCGTAAGCGAGGGAACAACTCTTGGTACACTATATAAAGTCAATGTGTCACTCACTCTGAACGAGACACAGAAAAGTATCCACTTTATGACACAGACTGAAGAAGCTCAAACCTTGCTTACATTTCCAAGATATATATATATATATTTGAGTCTTGTGGGGGTGGAAGAGGGCATATCCTATGTTGACTTATGACAAGTTCATGGACTAGGGCCCTATAAAATAGGCGTTGCGGACCGAATCACGGAATCCAGACATTAAACCCAAATTCAACAATATTCAAACATTTATTGAACTTAGTAGGAAATCAACTAAATCTATTCAACTTGTTAGAAAACATATTAATTTGCCCAAGCCAATCATAAGACATGAACAAAATGCATCAGTGATTGGTATTTCCATGAACTTTCTGAAAGGGCACAGGAATGCCCCTGTCTGTGTGCATGTGTGCGGTGCGCGCGTATGTCTACACTTTGTGTAGCCGTTAGCGATGATGCTAATGATAACCTTCTTCTGGTAGGGAAGGAATGGCTTTCCCCCAAAACCTTCGCAAGTAAATGTTAACTACAAAGTAGCCTATGCCTGCCTGGCAGAATTATACCGTGATCATTTGCATCACTCCAGTGGCCATTTGTCCTACAGCAACACCGCTTAACCAAACAAAGGTCTCTTCCTGGTGCACGCTTGCATTTAAGGGTAACTACACCCCAAAATCTAAATGTCTTCCATTTTTCCCAGACCTCAAAAATGGTCACCTGATAGGGTTTAAACATTGTTGTGGACATAGAACATCCAATTGTGCTGTTTTGCTATTAAAAAGGTGTACTTTTGAGAGCGAAAACCTGCCAAAACAGGGACAAACGGTCAACGGGGAAATCTAAACGGAGAAAAGGGAACTTGGGAATTAACAGAATCAGGCAAAACATTGAAGGGATTTTATAGTGCCCTAATGGACTACAGACATTGACAGTCTCCTAGACTAAAAACAAAGGCTGTATGTACTGCCTACATTTTGAGGGAAACGCAATGTCCATTATTTGATTTGATCAGGGCAGGGCAGGGCAGGGCAGGGCAGCACACACAAACTGCATTTAGTCCAATAACAATCCATGATATTATTAGGGTGATAAATAAAAGGCAATTGCTCCATGACACAAGAGCACGCTCTACTGGGACAAAAAGCTTACAGCAACTGTTATTCCCAGGCGGTCTCCCATCCAAGTACTAACCAGGCCCGACCCTGCTTAGCTTCCGAGATCGGACGAGATCGGGCGTATTCAGGCTGGTATGGCCGTAAGCGAGGGAACAACTCTTGGTACACTATATAAAGTCAATGTGTCACTCACTCTGAACGAGACACAGAAAAGTATCCACTTTATGACACAGACTGAAGAAGCTCAAACCTTGCTTACATTTCCAAGATATATATATATATATTTGAGTCTTGTGGGGGTGGAAGAGGGCATATCCTATGTTGACTTATGACAAGTTCATGGACTAGGGCCCTATAAAATAGGCGTTGCGGACCGAATCACGGAATCCAGACATTAAACCCAAATTCAACAATATTCAAACATTTATTGAACTTAGTAGGAAATCAACTAAATCTATTCAACTTGTTAGAAAACATATTAATTTGCCCAAGCCAATCATAAGACATGAACAAAATGCATCAGTGATTGGTATTTCCATGAACTTTCTGAAAGGGCACAGGAATGCCCCTGTCTGTGTGCATGTGTGCGGTGCGCGCGTATGTCTACACTTTGTGTAGCCGTTAGCGATGATGCTAATGATAACCTTCTTCTGGTAGGGAAGGAATGGCTTTCCCCCAAAACCTTCGCAAGTAAATGTTAACTACAAAGTAGCCTATGCCTGCCTGGCAGAATTATACCGTGATCATTTGCATCACTCCAGTGGCCATTTGTCCTACAGCAACACCGCTTAACCAAACAAAGGTCTCTTCCTGGTGCACGCTTGCATTTAAGGGTAACTACACCCCAAAATCTAAATGTCTTCCATTTTTCCCAGACCTCAAAAATGGTCACCTGATAGGGTTTAAACATTGTTGTGGACATAGAACATCCAATTGTGCTGTTTTGCTATTAAAAAGGTGTACTTTTGAGAGCGAAAACCTGCCAAAACAGGGACAAACGGTCAACGGGGAAATCTAAACGGAGAAAAGGGAACTTGGGAATTAACAGAATCAGGCAAAACATTGAAGGGATTTTATAGTGCCCTAATGGACTACAGACATTGACAGTCTCCTAGACTAAAAACAAAGGCTGTATGTACTGCCTACATTTTGAGGGAAACGCAATGTCCATTATTTGATTTGATCAGGGCAGGGCAGGGCAGGGCAGGGCAGCACACACAAACTGCATTTAGTCCAATAACAATCCATGATATTATTAGGGTGATAAATAAAAGGCAATTGCTCCATGACACAAGAGCACGCTCTACTGGGACAAAAAGCTTACATCACCTGGTATTCCCAGGCGGTCTCCCATCCAAGTCCTAACCAGGCCCGACCCTGCTTAGCTTCCGAGATCGGACGAGATCGGGCGTATTCAGGCTGGTATGGCCGTAAGCGAGGGAACAACTCTTGGTACACTATATAAAGTCAATGTGTCACTCACTCTGAACGAGACACAGAAAAGTATCCACTTTATGACACAGACTGAAGAAGCTCAAACCTTGCTTACATTTCCAAGATATATATATATATATTTGAGTCTTGTGGGGGTGGAAGAGGGCATATCCTATGTTGACTTATGACAAGTTCATGGACTAGGGCCCTATAAAATAGGCGTTGCGGACCGAATCACGGAATCCAGACATTAAACCCAAATTCAACAATATTCAAACATTTATTGAACTTAGTAGGAAATCAACTAAATCTATTCAACTTGTTAGAAAACATATTAATTTGCCCAAGCCAATCATAAGACATGAACAAAATGCATCAGTGATTGGTATTTCCATGAACTTTCTGAAAGGGCACAGGAATGCCCCTGTCTGTGTGCATGTGTGCGGTGCGCGCGTATGTCTACACTTTGTGTAGCCGTTAGCGATGATGCTAATGATAACCTTCTTCTGGTAGGGAAGGAATGGCTTTCCCCCAAAACCTTCGCAAGTAAATGTTAACTACAAAGTAGCCTATGCCTGCCTGGCAGAATTATACCGTGATCATTTGCATCACTCCAGTGGCCATTTGTCCTACAGCAACACCGCTTAACCAAACAAAGGTCTCTTCCTGGTGCACGCTTGCATTTAAGGGTAACTACACCCCAAAATCTAAATGTCTTCCATTTTTCCCAGACCTCAAAAATGGTCACCTGATAGGGTTTAAACATTGTTGTGGACATAGAACATCCAATTGTGCTGTTTTGCTATTAAAAAGGTGTACTTTTGAGAGCGAAAACCTGCCAAAACAGGGACAAACGGTCAACGGGGAAATCTAAACGGAGAAAAGGGAACTTGGGAATTAACAGAATCAGGCAAAACATTGAAGGGATTTTATAGTGCCCTAATGGACTACAGACATTGACAGTCTCCTAGACTAAAAACAAAGGCTGTATGTACTGCCTACATTTTGAGGGAAACGCAATGTCCATTATTTGATTTGATCAGGGCAGGGCAGGGCAGGGCAGCACACACAAACTGCATTTAGTCCAATAACAATCCATGATATTATTAGGGTGATAAATAAAAGGCAATTGCTCCATGACACAAGAGCACGCTCTACTGGGACAAAAAGCTTACATCACCTGGTATTCCCAGGCGGTCTCCCATCCAAGTCCTAACCAGGCCCGACCCTGCTTAGCTTCCGAGATCGGACGAGATCGGGCGTATTCAGGCTGGTATGGCCGTAAGCGAGGGAACAACTCTTGGTACACTATATAAAGTCAATGTGTCACTCACTCTGAACGAGACACAGAAAAGTATCCACTTTATGACACAGACTGAAGAAGCTCAAACCTTGCTTACATTTCCAAGATATATATATATATATTTGAGTCTTGTGGGGGTGGAAGAGGGCATATCCTATGTTGACTTATGACAAGTTCATGGACTAGGGCCCTATAAAATAGGCGTTGCGGACCGAATCACGGAATCCAGACATTAAACCCAAATTCAACAATATTCAAACATTTATTGAACTTAGTAGGAAATCAACTAAATCTATTCAACTTGTTAGAAAACATATTAATTTGCCCAAGCCAATCATAAGACATGAACAAAATGCATCAGTGATTGGTATTTCCATGAACTTTCTGAAAGGGCACAGGAATGCCCCTGTCTGTGTGCATGTGTGCGGTGCGCGCGTATGTCTACACTTTGTGTAGCCGTTAGCGATGATGCTAATGATAACCTTCTTCTGGTAGGGAAGGAATGGCTTTCCCCCAAAACCTTCGCAAGTAAATGTTAACTACAAAGTAGCCTATGCCTGCCTGGCAGAATTATACCGTGATCATTTGCATCACTCCAGTGGCCATTTGTCCTACAGCAACACCGCTTAACCAAACAAAGGTCTCTTCCTGGTGCACGCTTGCATTTAAGGGTAACTACACCCCAAAATCTAAATGTCTTCCATTTTTCCCAGACCTCAAAAATGGTCACCTGATAGGGTTTAAACATTGTTGTGGACATAGAACATCCAATTGTGCTGTTTTGCTATTAAAAAGGTGTACTTTTGAGAGCGAAAACCTGCCAAAACAGGGACAAACGGTCAACGGGGAAATCTAAACGGAGAAAAGGGAACTTGGGAATTAACAGAATCAGGCAAAACATTGAAGGGATTTTATAGTGCCCTAATGGACTACAGACATTGACAGTCTCCTAGACTAAAAACAAAGGCTGTATGTACTGCCTACATTTTGAGGGAAACGCAATGTCCATTATTTGATTTGATCAGGGCAGGGCAGGGCAGGGCAGCACACACAAACTGCATTTAGTCCAATAACAATCCATGATATTATTAGGGTGATAAATAAAAGGCAATTGCTCCATGACACAAGAGCACGCTCTACTGGGACAAAAAGCTTACAGCACCTGGTATTCCCAGGCGGTCTCCCATCCAAGTACTAACCAGGCCCGACCCTGCTTAGCTTCCGAGATCGGACGAGATCGGGCGTATTCAGGCTGGTATGGCCGTAAGCGAGGGAACAACTCTTGGTACACTATATAAAGTCAATGTGTCACTCACTCTGAACGAGACACAGAAAAGTATCCACTTTATGACACAGACTGAAGAAGCTCAAACCTTGCTTACATTTCCAAGATATATATATATATATTTGAGTCTTGTGGGGGTGGAAGAGGGCATATCCTATGTTGACTTATGACAAGTTCATGGACTAGGGCCCTATAAAATAGGCGTTGCGGACCGAATCACGGAATCCAGACATTAAACCCAAATTCAACAATATTCAAACATTTATTGAACTTAGTAGGAAATCAACTAAATCTATTCAACTTGTTAGAAAACATATTAATTTGCCCAAGCCAATCATAAGACATGAACAAAATGCATCAGTGATTGGTATTTCCATGAACTTTCTGAAAGGGCACAGGAATGCCCCTGTCTGTGTGCATGTGTGCGGTGCGCGCGTATGTCTACACTTTGTGTAGCCGTTAGCGATGATGCTAATGATAACCTTCTTCTGGTAGGGAAGGAATGGCTTTCCCCCAAAACCTTCGCAAGTAAATGTTAACTACAAAGTAGCCTATGCCTGCCTGGCAGAATTATACCGTGATCATTTGCATCACTCCAGTGGCCATTTGTCCTACAGCAACACCGCTTAACCAAACAAAGGTCTCTTCCTGGTGCACGCTTGCATTTAAGGGTAACTACACCCCAAAATCTAAATGTCTTCCATTTTTCCCAGACCTCAAAAATGGTCACCTGATAGGGTTTAAACATTGTTGTGGACATAGAACATCCAATTGTGCTGTTTTGCTATTAAAAAGGTGTACTTTTGAGAGCGAAAACCTGCCAAAACAGGGACAAACGGTCAACGGGGAAATCTAAACGGAGAAAAGGGAACTTGGGAATTAACAGAATCAGGCAAAACATTGAAGGGATTTTATAGTGCCCTAATGGACTACAGACATTGACAGTCTCCTAGACTAAAAACAAAGGCTGTATGTACTGCCTACATTTTGAGGGAAACGCAATGTCCATTATTTGATTTGATCAGGGCAGGGCAGGGCAGGGCAGCACACACAAACTGCATTTAGTCCAATAACAATCCATGATATTATTAGGGTGATAAATAAAAGGCAATTGCTCCATGACACAAGAGCACGCTCTACTGGGACAAAAAGCTTACATCACCTGGTATTCCCAGGCGGTCTCCCATCCAAGTACTAACCAGGCCCGACCCTGCTTAGCTTCCGAGATCGGACGAGATCGGGCGTATTCAGGCTGGTATGGCCGTAAGCGAGGGAACAACTCTTGGTACACTATATAAAGTCAATGTGTCACTCACTCTGAACGAGACACAGAAAAGTATCCACTTTATGACACAGACTGAAGAAGCTCAAACCTTGCTTACATTTCCAAGATATATATATATATATTTGAGTCTTGTGGGGGTGGAAGAGGGCATATCCTATGTTGACTTATGACAAGTTCATGGACTAGGGCCCTATAAAATAGGCGTTGCGGACCGAATCACGGAATCCAGACATTAAACCCAAATTCAACAATATTCAAACATTTATTGAACTTAGTAGGAAATCAACTAAATCTATTCAACTTGTTAGAAAACATATTAATTTGCCCAAGCCAATCATAAGACATGAACAAAATGCATCAGTGATTGGTATTTCCATGAACTTTCTGAAAGGGCACAGGAATGCCCCTGTCTGTGTGCATGTGTGCGGTGCGCGCGTATGTCTACACTTTGTGTAGCCGTTAGCGATGATGCTAATGATAACCTTCTTCTGGTAGGGAAGGAATGGCTTTCCCCCAAAACCTTCGCAAGTAAATGTTAACTACAAAGTAGCCTATGCCTGCCTGGCAGAATTATACCGTGATCATTTGCATCACTCCAGTGGCCATTTGTCCTACAGCAACACCGCTTAACCAAACAAAGGTCTCTTCCTGGTGCACGCTTGCATTTAAGGGTAACTACACCCCAAAATCTAAATGTCTTCCATTTTTCCCAGACCTCAAAAATGGTCACCTGATAGGGTTTAAACATTGTTGTGGACATAGAACATCCAATTGTGCTGTTTTGCTATTAAAAAGGTGTACTTTTGAGAGCGAAAACCTGCCAAAACAGGGACAAACGGTCAACGGGGAAATCTAAACGGAGAAAAGGGAACTTGGGAATTAACAGAATCAGGCAAAACATTGAAGGGATTTTATAGTGCCCTAATGGACTACAGACATTGACAGTCTCCTAGACTAAAAACAAAGGCTGTATGTACTGCCTACATTTTGAGGGAAACGCAATGTCCATTATTTGATTTGATCAGGGCAGGGCAGGGCAGGGCAGCACACACAAACTGCATTTAGTCCAATAACAATCCATGATATTATTAGGGTGATAAATAAAAGGCAATTGCTCCATGACACAAGAGCACGCTCTACTGGGACAAAAATCTTACAGCACCTGATATTCCCAGGCGGTCTCCCATCCAAGTACTAACCAGGCCAAACCCTGCTTAGCTTCCGAGATCGGACGAGATCTGGCGTATTCAGGCTGGTATGGCCGTAAGCGAGGGAACAACTCTTGGTACACTATATAAAGTCAATGTGTCACTCACTCTGAACGAGACACAGAAAAGTATCCACTTTATGACACAGACTGAA
>NW_028164143.1:325000-327500 GCF_964263955.1 Coregonus lavaretus
CTCAAAAATGGTCACCTGATAGGGTTTAAACATTGTTGTGGACATAGAACATCCAATTGTGCTGTTTTGCTATTAAAAAGGTGTACTTTTGAGAGCGAAAACCTGCCAAAACAGGGACAAACGGTCAACGGGGAAATCTAAACGGAGAAAAGGGAACTTGGGAATTAACGGAATCAGGCAAAACATTGAAGGGATTTTATAGTGCCCTAATGGACTACAGACATTGACAGTCTCCTAGACTAAAAACAAAGGCTGTATGTACTGCCTACATTTTGAGGGAAACGCAATGTCCATTATTTGATTTGATCAGGGCAGGGCAGGGCAGGGCAGCACACACAAACTGCATTTAGTCCAATAACAATCCATGATATTATTAGGGTGATAAATAAAAGGCAATTGCTCCATGACACAAGAGCACGCTCTACTGGGACAAAAAGCTTACAGCACCTGGTATTCCCAGGCGGTCTCCCATCCAAGTACTAACCAGGCCCGACCCTGCTTAGCTTCCGAGATCGGACGAGATCAGGCGTATTCAGGCTGGTATGGCCGTAAGCGAGGGAACAACTCTTGGTACACTATATAAAGTCAATGTGTCACTCACTCTGAACGAGACACAGAAAAGTATCCACTTTATGACACAGACTGAAGAAGCTCAAACCTTGCTTACATTTCCAAGATATATATATATATATATTTGAGTCTTGTGGGGGTGGAAGAGGGCATATCCTATGTTGACTTATGACAAGTTCATGGACTAGGGCCCTATAAAATAGGCGTTGCGGACCGAATCACGGAATCCAGACATTAAACCCAAATTCAACAATATTCAAACATTTATTGAACTTAGTAGGAAATCAACTAAATCTATTCAACTTGTTAGAAAACATATTAATTTGCCCAAGCCAATCATAAGACATGAACAAAATGCATCAGTGATTGGTATTTCCATGAACTTTCTGAAAGGGCACAGGAATGCCCCTGTCTGTGTGCATGTGTGCGGTGCGCGCGTATGTCTACACTTTGTGTAGCCGTTAGCGATGATGCTAATGATAACCTTCTTCTGGTAGGGAAGGAATGGCTTTCCCCCAAAACCTTCGCAAGTAAATGTTAACTACAAAGTAGCCTATGCCTGCCTGGCAGAATTATACCGTGATCATTTGCATCACTCCAGTGGCCATTTGTCCTACAGCAACACCGCTTAACCAAACAAAGGTCTCTTCCTGGTGCACGCTTGCATTTAAGGGTAACTACACCCCAAAATCTAAATGTCTTCCATTTTTCCCAGACCTCAAAAATGGTCACCTGATAGGGTTTAAACATTGTTGTGGACATAGAACATCCAATTGTGCTGTTTTGCTATTAAAAAGGTGTACTTTTGAGAGCGAAAACCTGCCAAAACAGGGACAAACGGTCAATGGGGAAATCTAAACGGAGAAAAGGGAACTTGGGAATTAACGGAATCAGGCAAAACATTGAAGGGATTTTATAGTGCCCTAATGGACTACAGACATTGACAGTCTCCTAGACTAAAAACAAAGGCTGTATGTACTGCCTACATTTTGAGGGAAACGCAATGTCCATTATTTGATTTGATCAGGGCAGGGCAGGGCAGGGCAGCACACACAAACTGCATTTAGTCCAATAACAATCCTTGATATTATTAGGGTGATAAATAAAAGGCAATTGCTCCATGACACAAGAGCACGCTCTACTGGGACAAAAAGCTTACAGCACCTGGTATTCCCAGGCGGTCTCCCATCCAAGTACTAACCAGGCCCGACCCTGCTTAGCTTCCGAGATCGGACGAGATCGGGCGTATTCAGGCTGGTATGGCCGTAAGCGAGGGAACAACTCTTGGTACACTATATAAAGTCAATGTGTCACTCACTCTGAACGAGACACAGAAAAGTATCCACTTTATGACACAGACTGAAGAAGCTCAAACCTTGCTTACATTTCCAAGATATATATATATATATTTGAGTCTTGTGGGGGTGGAAGAGGGCATATCCTATGTTGACTTATGACAAGTTCATGGACTAGGGCCCTATAAAATAGGCGTTGCGGACCGAATCACGGAATCCAGACATTAAACCCAAATTCAACAATATTCAAACATTTATTGAACTTAGTAGGAAATCAACTAAATCTATTCAACTTGTTAGAAAACATATTAATTTGCCCAAGCCAATCATAAGACATGAACAAAATGCATCAGTGATTGGTATTTCCATGAACTTTCTGAAAGGGCACAGGAATGCCCCTGTCTGTGTGCATGTGTGCGGTGCGCGCGTATGTCTACACTTTGTGTAGCCGTTAGCGATGATGCTAATGATAACCTTCTTCTGGTAGGGAAGGAATGGCTTTCCCCCAAAACCTTCGCAAGTAAATGTTAACTACAAAGTAGCCTATGCCTGCCTGGCAGAATTATACCGTGATCATTTGCATCACTCCAGTGGCCATTTGTCCTACAGCAACACCGCTTAACCAAACAAAGGTC
>NW_028164143.1:332500-335000 GCF_964263955.1 Coregonus lavaretus
GTATTTCCATGAACTTTCTGAAAGGGCACAGGAATGCCCCTGTCTGTGTGCATGTGTGCGGTGCGCGCGTATGTCTACACTTTGTGTAGCCGTTAGCGATGATGCTAATGATAACCTTCTTCTGGTAGGGAAGGAATGGCTTTCCCCCAAAACCTTCGCAAGTAAATGTTAACTACAAAGTAGCCTATGCCTGCCTGGCAGAATTATACCGTGATCATTTGCATCACTCCAGTGGCCATTTGTCCTACAGCAACACCGCTTAACCAAACAAAGGTCTCTTCCTGGTGCACGCTTGCATTTAAGGGTAACTACACCCCAAAATCTAAATGTCTTCCATTTTTCCCAGACCTCAAAAATGGTCACCTGATAGGGTTTAAACATTGTTGTGGACATAGAACATCCAATTGTGCTGTTTTGCTATTAAAAAGGTGTACTTTTGAGAGCGAAAACCTGCCAAAACAGGGACAAACGGTCAACGGGGAAATCTAAACGGAGAAAAGGGAACTTGGGAATTAACGGAATCAGGCAAAACATTGAAGGGATTTTATAGTGCCCTAATGGACTACAGACATTGACAGTCTCCTAGACTAAAAACAAAGGCTGTATGTACTGCCTACATTTTGAGGGAAACGCAATGTCCATTATTTGATTTGATCAGGGCAGGGCAGGGCAGGGCAGCACACACAAACTGCATTTAGTCCAATAACAATCCATGATATTATTAGGGTGATAAATAAAAGGCAATTGCTCCATGACACAAGAGCACGCTCTACTGGGACAAAAAGCTTACAGCACCTGGTATTCCCAGGCGGTCTCCCATCCAAGTACTAACCAGGCCCGACCCTGCTTAGCTTCCGAGATCGGACGAGATCAGGCGTATTCAGGCTGGTATGGCCGTAAGCAAGGGAACAACTCTTGGTACACTATATAAAGTCAATGTGTCACTCACTCTGAACGAGACACAGAAAAGTATCCACTTTATGACACAGACTGAAGAAGCTCAAACCTTGCTTACATTTCCAAGATATATATATATATATATTTGAGTCTTGTGGGGGTGGAAGAGGGCATATCCTATGTTGACTTATGACAAGTTCATGGACTAGGGCCCTATAAAATAGGCGTTGCGGACCGAATCACGGAATCCAGACATTAAACCCAAATTCAACAATATTCAAACATTTATTGAACTTAGTAGGAAATCAACTAAATCTATTCAACTTGTTAGAAAACATATTAATTTGCCCAAGCCAATCATAAGACATGAACAAAATGCATCAGTGATTGGTATTTCCATGAACTTTCTGAAAGGGCACAGGAATGCCCCTGTCTGTGTGCATGTGTGCGGTGCGCGCGTATGTCTACACTTTGTGTAGCCGTTAGCGATGATGCTAATGATAACCTTCTTCTGGTAGGGAAGGAATGGCTTTCCCCCAAAACCTTCGCAAGTAAATGTTAACTACAAAGTAGCCTATGCCTGCCTGGCAGAATTATACCGTGATCATTTGCATCACTCCAGTGGCCATTTGTCCTACAGCAACACCGCTTAACCAAACAAAGGTCTCTTCCTGGTGCACGCTTGCATTTAAGGGTAACTACACCCCAAAATCTAAATGTCTTCCATTTTTCCCAGACCTCAAAAATGGTCACCTGATAGGGTTTAAACATTGTTGTGGACATAGAACATCCAATTGTGCTGTTTTGCTATTAAAAAGGTGTACTTTTGAGAGCGAAAACCTGCCAAAACAGGGACAAACGGTCAACGGGGAAATCTAAACGGAGAAAAGGGAACTTGGGAATTAACGGAATCAGGCAAAACATTGAAGGGATTTTATAGTGCCCTAATGGACTACAGACATTGACAGTCTCCTAGACTAAAAACAAAGGCTGTATGTACTGCCTACATTTTGAGGGAAACGCAATGTCCATTATTTGATTTGATCAGGGCAGGGCAGGGCAGGGCAGCACACACAAACTGCATTTAGTCCAATAACAATCCTTGATATTATTAGGGTGATAAATAAAAGGCAATTGCTCCATGACACAAGAGCACGCTCTACTGGGACAAAAAGCTTACAGCACCTGGTATTCCCAGGCGGTCTCCCATCCAAGTACTAACCAGGCCCGACCCTGCTTAGCTTCCGAGATCGGACGAGATCGGGCGTATTCAGGCTGGTATGGCCGTAAGCGAGGGAACAACTCTTGGTACACTATATAAAGTCAATGTGTCACTCACTCTGAACGAGACACAGAAAAGTATCCACTTTATGACACAGACTGAAGAAGCTCAAACCTTGCTTACATTTCCAAGATATATATATATATATTTGAGTCTTGTGGGGGTGGAAGAGGGCATATCCTATGTTGACTTATGACAAGTTCATGGACTAGGGCCCTATAAAATAGGCGTTGCGGACCGAATCACGGAATCCAGACATTAAACCCAAATTCAACAATATTCAAACATTTATTGAACTTAGTAGGAAATCAACTAAATCTA
>NW_028164143.1:350000-352500 GCF_964263955.1 Coregonus lavaretus
GGGAACAACTCTTGGTACACTATATAAAGTCAATGTGTCACTCACTCTGAACGAGACACAGAAAAGTCTCCACTTTATGACACAGACTGAAGAAGCTCAAACCTTGCTTACATTTCCAAGATATATATATATATATATATATATATATATATATATATATATATATATATATATATTTGAGTCTTGTGGGGGTGGAAGAGGGCATATCCTATGTTGACTTATGACAAGTTCATGGACTAGGGCCCTATAAAATAGGCGTTGCGGACCGAATCACGGAATCCAGACATTAAACCCAAATTCAACAATATTCAAACATTTATTGAACTTAGTAGGAAATCAACTAAATCTATTCAACTTGTTAGAAAACGCATTCATTTGCCCAAGCCAATCATAAGACATGAACAAAATGCATCAGTGATTGGTATTTCCATGAACTTTCTGAAAGGGCACAGGAATGCCCCTGTCTGTGTGCATGTGTGCGGTGCGCGCGTATGTCTACACTTTGTGTAGCCGTTAGCGATGATGCTAATGATAACCTTCTTCTGGTAGGGAAGGAATGGCTTTCCCCCAAAACCTTCGCAAGTAAATGTTAACTACAAAGTAGCCTATATCTGCCTGGCAGAATTATACCGTGATCATTTGCATCACTCCAGTGGCCATTTGTCCTACAGCAACACCGCTTAACCAAACAAAGGTCTCTTCCTGGTGCACGCTTGCATTTAAGGGTAACTACACCCCAAAATCTAAATGTCTTCCATTTTTCCCAGACCTCAAAAATGGTCACCTGATAGGGTTTAAACATTGTTGTGGACATAGAACATCCAATTGTGCTGTTTTGCTATTAAAAAGGTGTACTTTTGAGAGCGAAAACCTGCCAAAACAGGGACAAACGGTCAACGGGGAAATCTAAACGGAGAAAAGGGAACTTGGGAATTAACGGAATCAGGCAAAACATTGAAGGGATTTTATAGTGCCCTAATGGACTACAGACATTGACAGTCTCCTAGACTAAAAACAAAGGCTGTATGTACTGCCTACATTTTGAGGGAAACGCAATGTCCATTATTTGATTTGATCAGGGCAGGGCAGGGCAGGGCAGGGCAGCACACACAAACTGCATTTAGTCCAATAACAATCCATGATATTATTAGGGTGATAAATAAAAGGCAATTGCTCCATGACACAAGAGCACGCTCTACTGGGACAAAAAGCTTACAGCACCTGGTATTCCCAGGCGGTCTCCCATCCAAGTACTAACCAGGCCCGACCCTGCTTAGCTTCCGAGATCGGACGAGATCGGGCGTATTCAGGCTGGTATGGCCGTAAGCGAGGGACAACTCTTGGTACACTATATAAAGTCAATGTGTCACTCACTCTGAACGAGACACAGAAAAGTATCCACTTTATGACACAGACTGAAGAAGCTCAAACCTTGCTTACATTTCCAAGATATATATATAGATATATATATATATATATATATATATATATATATATATATATATTTGAGTCTTGTGGGGGTGGAAGAGGGCATATCCTATGTTGACTTATGACAAGTTCATGGACTAGGGCCCTATAAAATAGGCGTTGCGGACCGAATCACGGAATCCAGACATTAAACCCAAATTCAACAATATTCAAACATTTATTGAACTTAGTAGGAAATCAACTAAATCTATTCAACTTGTTAGAAAACATATTAATTTGCCCAAGCCAATCATAAGACATGAACAAAATGCATCAGTGATTGGTATTTCCATGAACTTTCTGAAAGGGCACAGGAATGCCCCTGTCTGTGTGCATGTGTGCGGTGCGCGCGTATGTCTACACTTTGTGTAGCCGTTAGCGATGATGCTAATGATAACCTTCTTCTGGTAGGGAAGGAATGGCTTTCCCCCAAAACCTTCGCAAGTAAATGTTAACTACAAAGTAGCCTATGCCTGCCTGGCAGAATTATACCGTGATCATTTGCATCACTCCAGTGGCCATTTGTCCTACAGCAACACCGCTTAACCAAACAAAGGTCTCTTCCTGGTGCACGCTTGCATTTAAGGGTAACTACACCCCAAAATCTAAATGTCTTCCATTTTTCCCAGACCTCAAAAATGGTCACCTGATAGGGTTTAAACATTGTTGTGGACATAGAACATCCAATTGTGCTGTTTTGCTATTAAAAAGGTGTACTTTTGAGAGCGAAAACCTGCCAAAACAGGGACAAACGGTCAACGGGGAAATCTAAACGGAGAAAAGGGAACTTGGGAATTAACGGAATCAGGCAAAACATTGAAGGGATTTTATAGTGCCCTAATGGACTACAGACATTGACAGTCTCCTAGACTAAAAACAAAGGCTGTATGTACTGCCTACATTTTGAGGGAAACGCAATGTCCATTATTTGATTTGATCAGGGCAGGGCAGGGCAGGGCAGGGCAGCACACACAAACTGCATTTAGTCCAATAACAATCCATGATATTATTAGGGTGATAAATAAAAGGCAAT
>NW_028164143.1:360000-362500 GCF_964263955.1 Coregonus lavaretus
CTACACCCCAAAATCTAAATGTCTTCCATTTTTCCCAGACCTCAAAAATGGTCACCTGATAGGGTTTAAACATTGTTGTGGACATAGAACATCCAATTGTGCTGTTTTGCTATTAAAAAGGTGTACTTTTGAGAGCGAAAACCTGCCAAAACAGGGACAAACGGTCAACGGGGAAATCTAAACGGAGAAAAGGGAACTTGGGAATTAACGGAATCAGGCAAAACATTGAAGGGATTTTATAGTGCCCTAATGGACTACAGACATTGACAGTCTCCTAGACTAAAAACAAAGGCTGTATGTACTGCCTACATTTTGAGGGAAACGCAATGTCCATTATTTGATTTGATCAGGGCAGGGCAGGGCAGGGCAGGGCAGCACACACAAACTGCATTTAGTCCAATAACAATCCATGATATTATTAGGGTGATAAATAAAAGGCAATTGCTCCATGACACAAGAGCACGCTCTACTGGGACAAAAAGCTTCCAGCACCTGGTATTCCCAGGCGGTCTCCCATCCAAGTACTAACCAGGCCCGACCCTGCTTAGCTTCCGAGATCGGACGAGATCGGGCGTATTCAGGCTGGTATGGCCGTAAGCGAGGGAACAACTCTTGGTACACTATATAAAGTCAATGTGTCACTCACTCTGAACGAGACACAGAAAAGTATCCACTTTATGACACAGACTGAAGAAGCTCAAACCTTGCTTACATTTCCAAGATATATATATATATATATATATATATATATATATATATATATATATATATATATATATATATATATATATATTTGAGTCTCGTGGGGGTGGAAGAGGGCATATCCTATGTTGACTTATGACAAGTTCATGGACTAGGGCCCTATAAAATATGCGTTGCGGACCGAATCACGGAATCCAGACATTAAACCCAAATTCAACAATATTCAAACATTTATTGAACTTAGTAGGAAATCAACTAAATCTATTCAACTTGTTAGAAAAAATATTAATTTGCCCAAGCCAATCATAAGACATGAACAAAATGCATCAGTGATTGGTATTTCCATGAACTTTCTGAAAGGGCACAGGAATGCCCCTGTCTGTGTGCATGTGTGCGGTGCGCGCGTATGTCTACACTTTGTGTAGCCGTTAGCGATGATGCTAATGATAACCTTCTTCTGGTAGGGAAGGAATGGCTTTCCCCCAAAACCTTCGCAAGTAAATGTTAACTACAAAGTAGCCTATGCCTGCCTGGCAGAATTATACCGTGATCATTTGCATCACTCCAGTGGCCATTTGTCCTACAGCAACACCGCTTAACCAAACAAAGGTCTCTTCCTGGTGCACACTTGCATTTAAGGGTAACTACACCCCAAAATCTAAATGTCTTCCATTTTTCCCAGACCTCAAAAATGGTCACCTGATAGGGTTTAAACATTGTTGTGGACATAGAACATCCAATTGTGCTGTTTTGCTATTAAAAAGGTGTACTTTTGAGAGCGAAAACCTGCCAAAACAGGGACAAACGGTCAACGGGGAAATCTAAACGGAGAAAAGGGAACTTGGGAATTAACGGAATCAGGCAAAACATTGAAGGGATTTTATAGTGCCCTAATGGACTACAGACATTGACAGTCTCCTAGACTAAAAACAAAGGCTGTATGTACTGCCTACATTTTGAGGGAAACGCAATGTCCATTATTTGATTTGATCAGGGCAGGGCAGGGCAGGGCAGGGCAGCACACACAAACTGCATTTAGTCCAATAACAATCCATGATATTATTAGGGTGATAAATAAAAGGCAATTGCTCCATGACACAAGAGCACGCTCTACTGGGACAAAAAGCTTCCAGCACCTGGTATTCCCAGGCGGTCTCCCATCCAAGTACTAACCAGGCCCGACCCTGCTTAGCTTCCGAGATCGGACGAGATCGGGCGTATTCAGGCTGGTATGGCCGTAAGCGAGGGAACAACTCTTGGTACACTATATAAAGTCAATGTGTCACTCACTCTGAACGAGACACAGAAAAGTATCCACTTTATGACACAGACTGAAGAAGCTCAAACCTTGCTTACATTTCCAAGATATATATATATATATATATATATATATATATATATATATATATATATTGAGTCTCGTGGGGGTGGAAGAGGGCATATCCTATGTTGACTTATGACAAGTTCATGGACTAGGGCCCTATAAAATATGCGTTGCGGACCGAATCACGGAATCCAGACATTAAACCCAAATTCAACAATATTCAAACATTTATTGAACTTAGTAGGAAATCAACTAAATCTATTCAACTTGTTAGAAAACATATTAATTTGCCCAAGCCAATCATAAGACATGAACAAAATGCATCAGTGATTGGTATTTCCATGAACTTTCTGAAAGGGCACAGGAATGCCCCTGTCTGTGTGCATGTGTGCGGTGCGCGCGTATGTCTACACTTTGTGTAGCCGTTAGCGATGATGCTAATGATAACCTTCTTCTGGTAGGGAAGGAATGGCT
>NW_028164143.1:380000-382500 GCF_964263955.1 Coregonus lavaretus
CGAAAACCTGCCAAAACAGGGACAAACGGTCAACGGGGAAATCTAAACGGAGAAAAGGGAACTTGGGAATTAACGGAATCAGGCAAAACATTGAAGGGATTTTATAGTGCCCTAATGGACTACAGACATTGACAGTCTCCTAGACTAAAAACAAAGGCTGTATGTACTGCCTACATTTTGAGGGAAACGCAATGTCCATTATTTGATTTGATCAGGGCAGGGCAGGGCAGGGCAGGGCAGCACACACAAACTGCATTTAGTCCAATAACAATCCATGATATTATTAGGGTGATAAATAAAAGGCAATTGCTCCATGACACAAGAGCACGCTCTACTGGGACAAAAAGCTTACAGCACCTGGTATTCCCAGGCGGTCTCCCATCCAAGTACTAACCAGGCCCGACCCTGCTTAGCTTCCGAGATCGGACAAGATCGGGCGTATTCAGGCTGGTATGGCCGTAAGCGAGGGAACAACTCTTGGTACACTATATAAAGTCAATGTGTCACTCACTCTGAACGAGACACAGAAAAGTATCCACTTTATGACACAGACTGAAGAAGCTCAAACCTTGCTTACATTTCCAAGATATATATATATATATATATATATATATATATATATATATATATATATTTGAGTCTCGTGGGGGTGGAAGAGGGCATATCCTATGTTGACTTATGACAAGTTCATGGACTAGGGCCCTATAAAATATGCGTTGCGGACCGAATCACGGAATCCAGACATTAAACCCAAATTCAACAATATTCAAACATTTATTGAACTTAGTAGGAAATCAACTAAATCTATTCAACTTGTTAGAAAACATATTAATTTGCCCAAGCCAATCATAAGACATGAACAAAATGCATCAGTGATTGGTATTTCCATGAACTTTCTGAAAGGGCACAGGAATGCCCCTGTCTGTGTGCATGTGTGCGGTGCGCGCGTATGTCTACACTTTGTGTAGCCGTTAGCGATGATGCTAATGATAACCTTCTTCTGGTAGGGAAGGAATGGCTTTCCCCCAAAACCTTCGCAAGTAAATGTTAACTACAAAGTAGCCTATGCCTGCCTGGCAGAATTATACCGTGATCATTTGCATCACTCCAGTGGCCATTTGTCCTACAGCAACACCGCTTAACCAAACAAAGGTCTCTTCCTGGTGCACGCTTGCATTTAAGGGTAACTACACCCCAAAATCTAAATGTCTTCCATTTTTCCCAGACCTCAAAAATGGTCACCTGATAGGGTTTAAACATTGTTGTGGACATAGAACATCCAATTGTGCTGTTTTGCTATTAAAAAGGTGTACTTTTGAGAGCGAAAACCTGCCAAAACAGGGACAAACGGTCAACGGGGAAATCTAAACGGAGAAAAGGGAACTTGGGAATTAACGGAATCAGGCAAAACATTGAAGGGATTTTATAGTGCCCTAATGGACTACAGACATTGACAGTCTCCTAGACTAAAAACAAAGGCTGTATGTACTGCCTACATTTTGAGGGAAACGCAATGTCCATTATTTGATTTGATCAGGGCAGGGCAGGGCAGGGCAGGGCAGCACACACAAACTGCATTTAGTCCAATAACAATCCATGATATTATTAGGGTGATAAATAAAAGGCAATTGCTCCATGACACAAGAGCACGCTCTACTGGGACAAAAAGCTTACAGCACCTGGTATTCCCAGGCGGTCTCCCATCCAAGTACTAACCAGGCCCGACCCTGCTTAGCTTCCGAGATCGGACGAGATCGGGCGTATTCAGGCTGGTATGGCCGTAAGCGAGGGAACAACTCTTGGTACACTATATAAAGTCAATGTGTCACTCACTCTGAACGAGACACAGAAAAGTATCCACTTTATGACACAGACTGAAGAAGCTCAAACCTTGCTTACATTTCCAAGATATATATATATATATATATATATATATATATATATATATATATATATATTGAGTCTCGTGGGGGTGGAAGAGGGCATATCCTATGTTGACTTATGACAAGTTCATGGACTAGGGCCCTATAAAATATGCGTTGCGGACCGAATCACGGAATCCAGACATTAAACCCAAATTCAACAATATTCAAACATTTATTGAACTTAGTAGGAAATCAACTAAATCTATTCAACTTGTTAGAAAACATATTAATTTGCCCAAGCCAATCATAAGACATGAACAAAATGCATCAGTGATTGGTATTTCCATGAACTTTCTGAAAGGGCACAGGAATGCCCCTGTCTGTGTGCATGTGTGCGGTGCGCGCGTATGTCTACACTTTGTGTAGCCGTTAGCGATGATGCTAATGATAACCTTCTTCTGGTAGGGAAGGAATGGCTTTCCCCCAAAACCTTCGCAAGTAAATGTTAACTACAAAGTAGCCTATGCCTGCCTGGCAGAATTATACCGTGATCATTTGCATCACTCCAGTTGCCATTTGTCCTACAGCAACACCGCTTAACCAAACAAAGGTCTCTTCCTGGTGCACGCTTGCAT
>NW_028164143.1:390000-395000 GCF_964263955.1 Coregonus lavaretus
ACCTTCACCCTCTTCCTGTCAAAAAAACCATAATTCCTCCTACAAAAAATAGCATACCTCACAAAACTCAAAACAATATTCAACAAGCACACATTAACGCCATCACATTTACCAGACACTCCAAATAACACAAGTTCCTCCCACACATACTTTTTCAAGAAATCACCCCCCCAGTTTTTACTTAACATTTCCTTAACTTTACAAAACATATCTTTTAATTCCTCACATTCTATAAACAAATGCATAAGCGTTTCTGGGAAACATCCACATATATCGCATTCCCTTTTTACTTCACAATTAATTTGATGTAACACCACCTTTGTAAATATTCTATTGTGTCTTAACTTAAAATCATTATTTTCACACTCCTTACTATTATATTTTACATTTAAATTTTCCCATATCTTTTTTTCATCCAATTCTGGAAAAACTGTTTTCCAAAAATTTTCAGCAGCCGGCCTTCTATAACATTTTCCTACCATTATTCTATACAATATTTTCACTGGTATAGTAGATAAATGTACTTTCTTCTCACTGCTACCAATGAACAAATTAGGAAATACAAACAGATTTTCTCTTTCAACCTCACTATTTATTAAATCCACCCATGCGCTTGGTATGCTATTCTTTATCTTGTCATACATATTATTCACTGTTCCCCTTCCCACCTCTTCATCCCATTCCTTGATAATATCAAAAATAGCTTCTTCAGGTAAAAACCCTGGAATTACCTCATAGGTATAATCTTTTATTTGTCGTAGACCTGCACTCCTAAATACTTTATTATACAAAACTTGTTCTTTGTTCTTGATTTTCTCATTCAGAAATATAGGTTGATTCATAATCAGGTCAATATGACCACATTCATAATATACATTAGGCAACAACTCTGCCCATGCATTTAGCACCTCTTTATAAAAATCTGGTACCTTTTCAAACATTTTCCTTTTAAGCCCCATCAATAAACCATTATCTCCACATCCACCACTCTCCTCTAAGTAGACCTTAAAGAAGTGTTTCCAGCCATAATCTTCACTGTCATACAAATATTTCTTTACTGTTTTTATCCTAATAGCTTTTCTTTTGACATCTAAATCTACAAGTTTTAAACCTCCATCCACATAGTCAGCTATCAATGTTTTCTGAGATATTCTAACACCTTTACCATCCCATATAAAATTAGACACCACCTTATTTAATTCATTTAGCACCCACTCAGGCATGTCCAGGACTCCCAAAACATACACAAATTTAGATAATACCAAAGCATTTGCAACAATTATTTTACCTTTTAACCTTAATTTTCTATTTTTCCAGAAATTTAACGTTAGCTTGACTTTATTAAGGATCCCAGTCCAAGTTATATCTTTTGCCTCTTTCTCCTTTACACCAATGTTTACTCCCAGCACTTTAATAAAATCCCTTGCTATCTTGAATGGAATCTCACACTTATTTGCATCGATATCCCCAACAAACATTATTTCAGTCTTCTCTATATTAACTTTAGCGCCCGATGCCTTACCATATATATCTATGATTCTCATAATGCTTCCAATGCTTCCTATATCTTTCACAGTGCAAGTAGTGTCATCAGCGTACTGATGTACAACACTGATACCACCACCTGGGATTCCGACACCCCTTACCTCTTTATTACTATTTATTAAAGTAGCTAACGGTTCTGTAGAAATACTGTACAACAGAGCTGACAAAGGACAGCCCTGCCTTACTGACCTCTCTACAGGAAAAGTATCTGTTACCACTCCGTTACATTTGACACAACTTTTAGCCCCGCTGTACAACAGGTTGATCCAAGCTACAAACTTTGGCCCAAAACCAAACCTCTCCATAGTCTGTAATAGGAAGCTATGCTCCACTCTATCAAAGGCTTTGTTAAAATCCAAACTTAATACTATACCGCCTTCATTTTTCATTTGATTAACAACATCTCTAATTGTACAAATTACATCTGCAACATCTCTTCCAGGTATACCGTAGGCTTGTGTTGATGCAATAATACTCCCAATCACCTTTTTCATCCTATTCGCTAACACTTTAGTCAATATCTTATAATCGGAATTTAGAAGACTAATAGGCCTATAATTTTCTAACTTGAATCTACTGCCCCTATTCTTGAATAAAATCGTTAACATACCAGTTGACATAGACTCAGGGATTTCCTTATTCTCTTCCATATAATGAAACACCTTCCCTAAAATGGGTGCCAAAATATCTACAAAGACTTTATAGAACTCGTTTGTTAAACCATCCAAACCCGGACTTTTATTGCCTTGAGTGTTAACAATTGCTTCCTTGATTTCCATAATCGAAATCTCTTCATCACACATCATTCTATCTACCTGAGATACTTTGGCACTAATTGTATCCAGCACTTTTTCAACACATACTTTATCTACATCATTCTTTTTGTAAAGATTTCTGTAAAAGGATTCAACTGTATCTAAGATCTCAACAAAATCGTTTACCTTTACACCTTTTTCATTTTCCAACTCTACAATGTAACTCTTAGTTTGTTTTCTTTTTTCAAGCCCCAAAAAAAAGGATGTACATTTCTCTCCCTCCAAAGCGTACTGTGCCCTACTCCTAACAATAGCACCCAAACATTTCTTTTTTTCATAACGACCCAGCTCTGCATGGATTTTCAAATAATTCACAACATCATAGTCTGGATCAGTATCAGCCTTTTCAAGTTCATGCAACATCCTATTTCTAAGCATTGTTTCTTTCTGCTTATCTAACCGGTTGTGATTTCTAGCATACCTAATACTCCTGTTTTTTACTTTTCCTTTCACTTCCTCCCACCATAAACACACATTCTCTTTTAACAGTACATTAGACATTTCATCATTAATACATTCAACAATTTCATTTCTATATCCTTCCTCCTTTAACAGACTGGCATTTAAACACCAGACACCTCCCCCTCTCCTCTCCACACCAAAACCCATTTGAAATGACATTACTGCGTGATCACTATATGCTGTAAAGTTATATGACATCTTCTTAACATGCTGCACCAATTCTTGTTTTGCTAGACATAAATCAATTCTGCTTTGTTTTAATTCCTTTAGCACCACCTGCCTTCTAGAAAACACTCTTCTGTTTGGATTTTCAGCCCTCCATATATCTACTAGATTCTCCTCATTCATAAGTTTCCATAATGCATTTCTAGAAGAGTCATATCTGAATCTAGCACAACTAGAGGCATCCATTCTACTACACCTCACATTAAAGTCTCCTATCAATATACAGTTTTCTGAGCACAGTGTTTTTAAGTTGTGAAACATTTCTCTCCTTTCAGATTCAATGTTTGAAGCATAAACATTGATTAAACGAAAAACTACATTTTGCACTTCAAATTCAATTGCAATAAGTCTGCCATCATTGTCAGCATATATTTGTTTTACATTTTGAACCACATCGTTTTTTATCAAAATAGCCACACCACATGTTTTATCACTTCCATGACTACAAAAAATTAAATCAGACCATTTACTCTTAATCTCCTGTATTTTGGAATCTGTCCAATTGGTCTCTTGAAAACACAACATGTCTGCCTTAACAGACACTAAAACCTGCTCAAATTTGCTCATGTTTCTCAAACTGTTACCATTTAGGGATGCGACTGTAATCATTAGTAATGTGTGCAGAGGTATAATCAGAGCAAAACAAGTCCTTTCAAAACCTACTTTTTCTTTTTTCTTTTTTCCAAATCCCATCATCTCCCTAGTTTTCGACAATGACCTCTTATTTTTTGCAAACAACTGATGATCCTCACTATCTATTTCATCCTCCGTCTCCTGATTTGGAGCGGCAGGGAAGCCTTTTGAAAAGTGCGCTTTAACAGTGCCAGTGACTTCAGTGGACCCAGCTCGCTCTTTGGTGTCATTTTTACACACGCTTGAAACTGGCTCAGGCACCTGAGAAGCACCTTGCACCATCTCTACCTGTGTATGTATTTCACCCATCATGTGCTGCTGTTCCACCTTGTCAGCAGCAGAGACCAAAACTGCGTCTCGTGTTTTGCCAGAAGACATTACAGGCTCTTCAGGCATATCTGCCACTGTCTCTGAAGTCACACTCCCCATGTCACTCTCTTTTTCTCCTTCCATAAACACACTCCCCTCCTCTTCCTCAGAAGTGAGGTCCATTGTTTGCAAAAGTAAGTGATCTTTTCCCTTCTTACAGCTACATCTAACTTTCGGTCTGTCACACATTTCACACACATTACCTATGTTCAAACATTCTCTGGCATAATGCCCTTGTTCACTACATTTATGGCAAGTGAATTCTGGACATTCCTTAAGTATGTGCCCCGGCTGAATACATAGTCTACATACCTTCACTTGATTGTCATGGATTACACGAAAATATTCAAATCCCTCGACAGTGTTAAATTTGGTAGAATATGGCAAGGATTGCACATTGTCTGTGAACTTCACCTTGCAAAATCTCGTCCCGTCCACAATGTCTGTTCCTGGCCACATCCTCCTCTTGATTGGCGTGGTCGCCTTCACTTTCCAGCCTCTTAGTTTCTCATATATCTCTCCATCTGTAATGTATGCAGGCAAGTTCAAAAAGGACACCACAAGCTCATCGTTCCCTAGCTCTTTAGCCATGATTTGACAGTTCTTTATCTTTAGCCCGTCCATTAGTCTTTCTTTTCCCTTTACATGAGACATTGTTATTTCATACTTATTTCCGTCTCTCATTCTACATCCAAGTATTGTTCCACAAACTTCCCTTATTCCTCTCAGCAATTCCATCGTTGTTATTTTCCCTTCTCCAATTATTTCCACGTTCACCGTCAGTTCCTTCTCATACTTTCTTTTCTTCAGTTCTTCATTTGAAATTCTGATTTCACTGTTGTCCTTTCTCGTCGTCGTTTGTATTCTTGATGTTGACGCCATGTTGTCCATCCGGTTATTTTAATCAATATCCCCCAAACAGCTCACGCCGATGGGGGATAATAACAAAAA
>NW_028164143.1:405000-491742 GCF_964263955.1 Coregonus lavaretus
GCATGTGTGCGGTGCGCGCGTATGTCTACACTTTGTGTAGCCGTTAGCGATGATGCTAATGATAACCTTCTTCTGGTAGGGAAGGAATGGCTTTCCCCCAAAACCTTCGCAAGTAAATGTTAACTACAAAGTAGCCTATGCCTGCCTGGCAGAATTATACCGTGATCATTTGCATCACTCCAGTGGCCATTTGTCCTACAGCAACACCGCTTAACCAAACAAAGGTCTCTTCCTGGTGCACGCTTGCATTTAAGGGTAACTACACCCCAAAATCTAAATGTCTTCCATTTTTCCCAGACCTCAAAAATGGTCACCTGATAGGGTTTAAACATTGTTGTGGACATAGAACATCCAATTGTGCTGTTTTGCTATTAAAAAGGTGTACTTTTGAGAGCGAAAACCTGCCAAAACAGGGACAAACGGTCAACGGGGAAATCTAAACGGAGAAAAGGGAACTTGGGAATTAACGGAATCAGGCAAAACATTGAAGGGATTTTATAGTGCCCTAATGGACTACAGACATTGACAGTCTCCTAGACTAAAAACAAAGGCTGTATGTACTGCCTACATTTTGAGGGAAACGCAATGTCCATTATTTGATTTGATCAGGGCAGGGCAGGGCAGGGCAGGGCAGGGCAGCACACACAAACTGCATTTAGTCCAATAACAATCCATGATATTATTAGGGTGATAAATAAAAGGCAATTGCTCCATGACACAAGAGCACGCTCTACTGGGACAAAAAGCTTACAGCACCTGGTATTCCCAGGCGGTCTTCCATCCAAGTACTAACCAGGCCCGACCCTGCTTAGCTCCAAGATCGGACGTATTTTTTTTTTTTTTTTTTTTTTTTTTTTAAATAACCCATCATAGCTTTACAGCTTATTTTTTTACATATCATAGCTTCATATTTCACATCACCACATCTCATAGCTTCACAGCTTATTTTTTTTTATATATCATAGCTTCATATTTCACATCACATCTTCACAGCTCATTTTTCCATATCATAGCTTCATATTTCACATCACATCTTCACATCTCATAGCTTCACAGCTTATTTTACATATCATAGCTTCATATTTCACATCACATCTTCACATCTCATAGCTTCACAGCTTATTTTTACATATCATAGCTTCATATTTCACATCACATCTTCACAGCTTATTTTTATATATCATAGCTTCATATTTCACATCACATCTTCACATCTCATAGCTTCACAGCTTATTTTTACATATCATAGCTTCATATTTCACATCACATAACACAGATTATCAGTCCACGTCATAGCTTCTTACATGCTTTTACAGCAACTGGTATTCCAAGGTGGTCCCCCATCCAAGTACTAACCAGCCCTAAACCTGCTTAGCTTCCGAGATCTGACGAGATCGGGCGTATTCAGGCTGGTATGGCCGTAAGCGAGGGAACAACTCTTGGTACACTATATAAAGTCAATGTGTCACTCACTCTGAACGAGACACAGAAAAGTATCCACTTTATGACACAGACTGAAGAAGCTCAAACCTTGCTTACATTTCCAAGATATATATATATATTTTTTTTTTTTTGAGTCTTGTGGGGGTGGAAGAGGGCATATCCTATGTTGATTTATGACAAGTTCATGGACTAGGGCCCTATAAAATAGGCGTTGCGGACCGAATCACGGAATCCAGACATTAAACCCAAATTCAACAATATTCAAACATTTATTGAACTTAGTAGGAAATCAACTAAATCTATTCAACTTGTTAGAAAACGCATTCATTTGCCCAAGCCAATCATAAGACATGAACAAAATGCATCAGTGATTGGTATTTCCATGAACTTTCTGAAAGGGCACAGGAATGCCCCTGTCTGTGTGCATGTGTGCGGTGCGCCCGTATGTCTACACTTTGTATAGCCGTTAGCGATGATGCTAATGATAACCTTCTTCTGGTAGGGAAGGAATGGCTTTCCCCCAAAACCTTCGCAAGTAAATGTTAACTACAAAGTAGCCTATGCCTGCCTGACAGAATTATACCGTGATCATTTGCATCACTCCAGTGGCCATTTGTCCTACAGCAACACCGCTTAACCAAACAAAGGTCTCTTCCTGGTGCACGCTTGCATTTAAGGGTAACTACACCCCAAAATCTAAATGTCTTCCATTTTTCCCAGACCTCAAAAATGGTCACCTGATAGGGTTTAAACATTGTTGTGGACATAGAACATCCAATTGTGCTGTTTTGCTATTAAAAAGGTGTACTTTTGAGAGCGAAAACCTGCCAAAACAGGGACAAACGGTCAACGGGGAAATCTAAACGGAGAAAAGGGAACTTGGGAATTAACGGAATCAGGCAAAACATTGAAGGGATTTTATAGTGCCCTAATGGACTACAGACATTGACAGTCTCCTAGACTAAAAACAAAGGCTGTATGTACTGCCTACATTTTGAGGGAAACGCAATGTCCATTATTTGATTTGATCAGGGCAGGGCAGGGCAGGGCAGGGCAGGGCAGCACACACAAACTGCATTTAGTCCAATAACAATCCATGATATTATTAGGGTGATAAATAAAAGGCAATTGCTCCATGACACAAGAGCACGCTCTACTGGGACAAAAAGCTTACAGCACCTGGTATTCCCAGGCGGTCTCCCATCCAAGTACTAACCAGGCCCGACCCTGCTTAGCTTCCGAGATCGGACGAGATCGGGCGTATTCAGGCTGGTATGGCCGTAAGCGAGGGAACAACTCTTGGTACACCATATAAAGTCAATGTGTCACTCACTCTGAACGAGACACAGAAAAGTATCCACTTTATGACACAGACTGAAGAAGCTCAAACCTTGCTTACATTTCCAAGATATATATATATATATATATATATATATATATATATATATATATATATATTTGAGTCTTGTGGGGGGAGGGGGGGGGGGAAGAGGGCATATCCTATGTTGACTTATGACAAGCTCATGGACTAGGGCCCTATAAAATAGGCGTTGCGGACCGAATCACGGAATCCAGACATTAAACCCAAATTCAACAATATTCAAACATTTATTGAACTTAGTAGGAAATCAACTAAATCTATTCAACTTGTTAGAAAACGCATTCATTTGCCCAAGCCAATCATAAGACATGAACAAAATGCATCAGTGATTGGTATTTCCATGAACTTTCTGAAAGGGCACAGGAATGCCCCTGTCTGTGTGCATGTGTGCGGTGCGCGCGTATGTCTACACTTTGTGTAGCCGTTAGCGATGATGCTAATGATAACCTTCTTCTGGTAGGGAAGGAATGGCTTTCCCCCAAAACCTTCGCAAGTAAATGTTAACTACAAAGTAGCCTATGCCTGCCTGGCAGAATTATACCGTGATCATTTGCATCACTCCAGTGGCCATTTGTCCTACAGCAACACCGCTTAACCAAACAAAGGTCTCTTCCTGGTGCACGCTTGCATTTAAGGGTAACTACACCCCAAAATCTAAATGTCTTCCATTTTTCCCAGACCTCAAAAATGGTCACCTGATAGGGTTTAAACATTGTTGTGGACATAGAACATCCAATTGTGCTGTTTTGCTATTAAAAAGGTGTACTTTTGAGAGCGAAAACCTGCCAAAACAGGGACAAACGGTCAACGGGGAAATCTAAACGGAGAAAAGGGAACTTGGGAATTAACGGAATCAGGCAAAACATTGAAGGGATTTTATAGTGCCCTAATGGACTACAGACATTGACAGTCTCCTAGACTAAAAACAAAGGCTGTATGTACTGCCTACATTTTGAGGGAAACGCAATGTCCATTATTTGATTTGATCAGGGCAGGGCAGGGCAGGGCAGGGCAGCACACACAAACTGCATTTAGTCCAATAACAATCCATTATATTATTAGGGTGATAAATAAAAGGCAATTGCTCCATGACACAAGAGCACGCTCTACTGGGACAAAAAGCTTACAGCACCTGGTATTCCCAGGCGGTCTTCCATCCAAGTACTAACCAGGCCCGACCCTACTCCAAGATCGGACGTATTTTTTTTTTTTTTTTTTTTTTTTTTTTAAATAACCCATCATAGCTTTACAGCTTATTTTTTTACATATCATAGCTTCATATTTCACATCACCACATCTCATAGCTTATTTTTTTTATATATCATAGCTTCATATTTCACATCACATCTTCACATCTCATAGCTTCACAGCTCATTTTTCCATATCATAGCTTCATATTTCACATCACATCTTCACATCTCATAGCTTCACAGCTTATTTTACATATCATAGCTTCATATTTCACATCACATCTTCACATCTCATAGCTTCACAGCTTATTTTTACATATCATAGCTTCATATTTCACATCACATCTTCACAGCTTATTTTTATATATCATAGCTTCATATTTCACATCACATCTTCACATCTCATAGCTTCACAGCTTATTTTTACATATCATAGCTTCATATTTCACATCACATAACACAGATTATCAGTCCACGTCATAGCTTCTTACATGCTTTTACAGCAACTGGTATTCCAAGGTGGTCCCCCATCCAAGTACTAACCAGCCCTAAACCTGCTTAGCTTCCGAGATCTGACGAGATCGGGCGTATTCAGGCTGGTATGGCCGTAAGCGAGGGAACAACTCTTGGTACACTATATAAAGTCAATGTGTCACTCACTCTGAACGAGACACAGAAAAGTATCCACTTTATGACACAGACTGAAGAAGCTCAAACCTTGCTTACATTTCCAAGATATATATATATATATTTTTTTTTTTGAGTCTTGTGGGGGTGGAAGAGGGCATATCCTATGTTGATTTATGACAAGTTCATGGACTAGGGCCCTATAAAATAGGCGTTTCGGACCGAATCACGGAATCCAGACATTAAACCCAAATTCAACAATATTCAAACATTTATTGAACTTAGTAGGAAATCAACTAAATCTATTCAACTTGTTAGAAAACGCATTCATTTGCCCAAGCCAATCATAAGACATGAACAAAATGCATCAGTGATTGGTATTTCCATGAACTTTCTGAAAGGGCACAGGAATGCCCCTGTCTGTGTGCATGTGTGCGGTGCGCGCGTATGTCTACACTTTGTATAGCCGTTAGCGATGATGCTAATGATAACCTTCTTCTGGTAGGGAAGGAATGGCTTTCCCCCAAAACCTTCGCAAGTAAATGTTAACTACAAAGTAGCCTATGCCTGCCTGACAGAATTATACCGTGATCATTTGCATCACTCCAGTGGCCATTTGTCCTACAGCAACACCGCTTAACCAAACAAAGGTCTCTTCCTGATGCACGCTTGCATTTAAGGGTAACTACACCCCAAAATCTAAATGTCTTCCATTTTTCCCAGACCTCAAAAATGGTCACCTGATAGGGTTTAAACATTGTTGTGGACATAGAACATCCAATTGTGCTGTTTTGCTATTAAAAAGGTGTACTTTTGAGAGCGAAAACCTGCCAAAACAGGGACAAACGGTCAACGGGGAAATCTAAACGGAGAAAAGGGAACTTGGGAATTAACGGAATCAGGCAAAACATTGAAGGGATTTTATAGTGCCCTAATGGACTACAGACATTGACAGTCTCCTAGACTAAAAACAAAGGCTGTATGTACTGCCTACATTTTGAGGGAAACGCAATGTCCATTATTTGATTTGATCAGGGCAGGGCAGGGCAGCACACACAAACTGCATTTAGTCCAATAACAATCCATGATATTATTAGGGTGATAAATAAAAGGCAATTGCTCCATGACACAAGAGCACGCTCTACTGGGACAAAAAGCTTACAGCACCTGGTATTCCCAGGCGGTCTCCCATCCAAGTACTAACCAGGCCCGACCCTGCTTAGCTTCCGAGATCGGACGAGATCGGGCGTATTCAGGCTGGTATGGCCGTAAGCGAGGGAACAACTCTTGGTACACTATATAAAGTCAATGTGTCACTCACTCTGAACGAGACAGAAAAGTATCCACTTTATGACACAGACTGAAGAAGCTCAAACCTTGCTTACATTTCCAAGATATATATATATATATATATATATATATATATATATATTTGAGTCTTGTGGGGGTGGAAGAGGGCATATCCTATGTTGACTTATGACAAGTTCATGGACTAGGGCCCTATAAAATAGGCGTTGCGGACCGAATCACGGAATCCAGACATTAAACCCAAATTCAACAATATTCAAACATTTATTGAACTTAGTAGGAAATCAACTAAATCTATTCAACTTGTTAGAAAACATATTAATTTGCCCAAGCCAATCATAAGACATGAACAAAATGCATCAGTGATTGGTATTTCCATGAACTTTCTGAAAGGGCACAGGAATGCCCCTGTCTGTGTGCATGTGTGCGGTGCGCGCGTATGTCTACACTTTGTGTAGCCGTTAGCGATGATGCTAATGATAACCTTCTTCTGGTAGGGAAGGAATGGCTTTCCCCCAAAACCTTCGCAAGTAAATGTTAACTACAAAGTAGCCTATGCCTGCCTGGCAGAATTATACCGTGATCATTTGCATCACTCCAGTGGCCATTTGTCCTACAGCAACACCGCTTAACCAAACAAAGGTCTCTTCCTGGTGCACGCTTGCATTTAAGGGTAACTACACCCCAAAATCTAAATGTCTTCCATTTTTCCCAGACCTCAAAAATGGTCACCTGATAGGGTTTAAACATTGTTGTGGACATAGAACATCCAATTGTGCTGTTTTGCTATTAAAAAGGTGTACTTTTGAGAGCGAAAAACCTGCCAAAACAGGGACAAACGGTCAACGGGGAAATCTAAACGGAGAAAAGGGAACTTGGGAATTAACGGAATCAGGCAAAACATTGAAGGGATTTTATAGTGCCCTAATGGACTACAGACATTGACAGTCTCCTAGACTAAAAACAAAGGCTGTATGTACTGCCTACATTTTGAGGGAAACGCAATGTCCATTATTTGATTTGATCAGGGCAGGGCAGGGCAGGGCAGGGCAGCACACACAAACTGCATTTAGTCCAATAACAATCCATGATATTATTAGGGTGATAAATAAAAGGCAATTGCTCCATGACACAAGAGCACGCTCTACTGGGACAAAAAGCTTACAGCACCTGGTATTCCCAGGCGGTCTCCCATCCAAGTACTAACCAGGCCCGACCCTGCTTAGCTTCCGAGATCGGACGAGATCGGGCGTATTCAGGCTGGTATGGCCGTAAGCGAGGGAACAACTCTTGGTACACTATATAAAGTCAATGTGTCACTCACTCTGAACGAGACACAGAAAAGTATCCACTTTATGACACAGACTGAAGAAGCTCAAACCTTGCTTACATTTCCAAGATATATATATCATTCAGGTGACCATTTTTGAGGTCTGGGAAAAATGGAAGACATTTAGATTTTGGGGTGTAGTTACCCTTAAATGCAAGCGTGCACCAGGAAGAGACCTTTGTTTGGTTAAGCGGTGTTGCTGTAGGACAAATGGCCACTGGAGTGATGCAAATGATCACGGTATAATTCTGCCAGGCAGGCATAGGCTACTTTGTAGTTAACATTTACTTGCGAAGGTTTTGGGGGAAAGCCATTCCTTCCCTACCAGAAGAAGGTTATCATTAGCATCATCGCTAACGGCTACACAAAGTGTAGACATACGCGCGCACCGCACACATGCACACAGACAGGGGCTTTCCTGTGCCGTTTCAGAAAGTTCATGGAAATACGAATCACTGATGCATTTTGTTCATGTCTTATGATTGACTTGGGCAAATGAATGCGTTTTCTAACAAGTTGAATAGATTTAGTTGATTTCTTACTAAGTTCAATAAATGTTTGAATATTGTTGAATTTCGGTTTAATGTCTGGATTCCGTGATTCGGTCCGCAACGCCTATTTTATAGGGCCCTAGTCAATGAACTTGTCATAAATCAACATAGGATATGCCCTCTCTCCCCCCCCCAACAAGACTCAAATATATATATATATATTGGAAATGTAAGCAAGGGTTGAGCTTCTTAAGTTTGTGTCACAAAGTGGATACGTTTATGTGTCACTTTCAGAGTGAGTGACACATTGACTTTATATAGTGTACCAAGAGTTGTTCCCTCGCTTACGGCCATACCAGCCTGAATACGCCCATCCTGATTGGAGAAGTGACGACAGGTGCGAGTTTTGAGCTGTGAGTGAGGGTTTGCTGAAGAGTGTTTGCGCGAGAGCTATTTTTGTTAATTATTTGGATTTCGAAATATATTTTTTTTTTGTTCTTGCAGTTGAATAGTTTTAAGTTTGGTTAGTCTTCCCCCCTTGCAGTTTTGCTGCTTGGGGAAGAGTTTTTCTTTTCGGGTTTTTTTTGAAGCACTATGACGGACAACATGGAAATGACAAACGGAATGGACAAAGACAACGAAAGGGCGCAACGGAAGAAAAATGAAGATAAAGAAGGAATGAAATATGGCAAAGAATACACGGATGCCGAATGAAAGGAGAAAAGAAGTATGAAGTTACGATGAGAAACGGAAAAGGAAAAGAACGTTTAATGGATGGAATACGGATAAAGGACACCAGGATTTTGGCGAGAGATGTTAATGTGAAGGAATTGGTGGTGTCTTTTATGAATCTCCCAGTATATGTAGAAGATGGTGTGATACTGGGCAAGCTGAGTAGATGGGGAGTGGCAGCCGTATCGGAGATAAGGAGGAGAGTTTGGCCAGGAACGGAGGGGGTTGATGGGACACGTTTTTGCAAAGTCAAGTTCACAGAAAAAGTGACATCATTGCCTTACTCTACAAGAATTGAGACGATGGAGGGAGCAGAATATTTTAGGGTCCTTCATGACAAACAGGTCAGAGTGTGTCGTTTGTGTATTCAACCCGGGCACATAGTTAAAGACTGCCCTGAATTTAAGTGTTTCAAATGCGGCAAGCAAGGACACTATGTGAGAGAATGTGTCGGAGAGAAGGAAAGGAATTTCTGTGGTGGATGCAGAAAGAGATTGGCGGAGTGCAACTGTGGAGAGGTTATGGCTGAAGAGGGGAGTCATGCACTATTCGAGGAAGCAGTTGTATTGTCGCAAGAAGGAGAAGAAGATGGAGGAGAGGACGTGGTGGAGAGTGGAGAGACGGAGGAAGGAAGAAGGGAGAAGGACCAGAAGATGAATGAAATTGGGAGTAGTATGGACTCAGAAATAAGAAGAGGGAGTTTTCAGGAGGAGGGGGGGAGTGGACTGGGGGGAAGCATGGGGGACTCACAGGTTTTGGGGGATAGCACAGTACTAACAAGTACCTCGGGGGGTGAAGAAATGGAGAGGGGTTCGAGTTTGAGAACAATAACAGAAACGACAACGACGGCTATACATGAGACGGAGATGAACACGGGGAGCACAACGATGACAATACCAGAGACGGAGATGAACATGGGGAGCACAAAGGATGAGGGTGACAAGAAGTTGAGTTGGCTGGATAACATGGACTTGGAGGAGATATCGGACACGGATGATGGAGAAAAGAGTGAAAGAACGAGGGAAGGATACAGGAAGAGGAAAGCGGGGGGAAGAGGGAGAGAGAAAGGGTGGAAGAGGAAAGAAACTGGATAACAGGTAGAGGATAATGAAATTATATTTTATTATTTTATTATTTATTAGAATGGTAAATATAATGTCAATAAATGCAAATGGTTTGA
This sequence comes from Coregonus lavaretus, assembly GCF_964263955.1. Lineage (NCBI taxonomy): Eukaryota > Metazoa > Chordata > Actinopteri > Salmoniformes > Salmonidae > Coregonus > Coregonus lavaretus. Next base: position 414,683 of record NW_028164143.1, read on the forward strand.
GAACAATGGGAAAATTTAATAGAATAGTACAAATGAAGAATTCAGATATTTTATGTATTCAAGAGACGCACTGGGATAATGCATGTGTTTTAGAAGTAAAAAAAATATGGAGGGATTTTATTTATGTTAACAATGGCAGGGGAAATTCAAGTGGGGTTGCAATTTTATTAAGGAAGGATGTAGTAGAAAATGTGAAGAAGATATATAATGATAATAATGGGAGGATTTTAATTTTGGATTTTGAATATATGAATAGGGTTTTTAGGATTATAAATATTTATGCGCCGAATAATGAGATAGAGCGAAATAATTTATTTTTAGAATTAGGGAAATGGTGCAAGGGTAACTGTATTTTAGTAGGGGATTTTAATGTTAAAATGAATAGATTAGATATGAAAAGGGGAGCTATTTTTAGAAATGACGTATCTAGGGGGGTCTTAAGGAAGATTATGTTTGAAAACAGTTTGATTGATATATGGAGGGATGAGAATCCGAACAAGAGAGGAATTTCTAGAAGGCAGGTGGTTTTAGGGGAGTTGAAACAGACGCGAATAGATCTGGTTTTAGTAAATGAGGGTTTAAGGAATTTTATGAAAGAAATTAAGTATGTTTTTACAGCTTTTAGTGATCATGCGGCGATGGTATTTTCTTGTGGAGTAAGGACACATACTAAATCTGGTGGGCTGTGGTGTTTAAATAATAGCTTGCTAGAGGAGGAAAATTATATTGAGATGATATCAGAATGTATTGGGAAGGCCAAAAGACAACAGTTAATGGAGGTGAATATGGGGTTGTGGTGGGAGGAGCTGAAAACCAAATGTAAGGAATTGACTATAAAATATGCTGTTAAGAGGAATTATTTTTTGAAAAAGAAGGAGAGGGAACTACGTAAGAAGGTTAAACATGAACTTGAGTGTATAGAAAAGGATGAAGGTCATGGGGTGGAGGATTATTTACTGGCTAAGGATGCACTTGATGAATATGAGAAGAAGAAATGTAATGCGGCGATTGTAAGGAGTAGAGTGCAATATGCGATAGAGGGGGAAAGGTGTACTTCATTTTTCTTGAATTTAGAAAAAAGAAGACAAGAGAAGATTTATATTACGGAGTTAATTAATGATAAAGGGGAAAAGGTTAATGATTTGGTGGGGATTCTGGATACGGTCGAGAGATATTATGAATGTTTATTTAAAAAAGAAGAGGTTAATGATTCCTGTATGGATAAGGTGCTTGAACACGTGGATACTAAGTTAACAGAAGGGGAAAAAAACATGTGTGATGAAGATATGAGTCTAACTGACATTAAGGAGGCCATATTAGATGCTAATTGCAATAGGAGTCCGGGGTCTGATGGCCTAACTGCGGAATTTTATAAATCTTTTGCAGATTTGTTGGCTCCAATTTTAAGAAAACTGTATGAATATATTGAAAAGACTCAAGTGGTGCCAGATTCGCTGGCCACAGGAGTTTTAACCATACTGTATACAAATAAAGGGAGTCGTGTAAATTTGGATAATTATCGACCGTTGACACTTTTAAATTGTGATTATAAGATCTTAGCCAAGGTCTTAGCTAATAGAGTTAAAAAAGTTATGGGAGGAGTAATAGCAGAGACACAAGGATATAGTGTACCAGGGAGGGATATTTCTGACACAGTGGGAACAATAAGGGATGTGATAAAGCATATGGGGGAGGAAGGGGGGTTTGTGATGAGTTTGGATCTAAATAAGGCTTTTGATAGAGTTGATCATTCCTTTTTACTACGTACACTTGGGAAATTTGGGTTTGGTGAAAGAATGATAGGTTGGATTAGATTACTGAATGGATATGCAAGGAGCAGAGTAAAATGTAATGGGATTTTAACAGATTCTTTTCCTCTGGAGAGATCTGTTAGGCAGGGATGTCCGTTATCAGCTGCTCTTTATAGTTTATCGGTGGAGCCGCTTGCAGCAATGATTAAAGCAAACAAATTAATTTGAGGTATACGGATACCGGATGGGGGGGAGAGTGTTATACAGCAATATGCGGATGATACTACATGTACTGTGATAGATGTTGAAAGTGTGAAGAATGTAATGGAGTGTTTTGAGGTATATGGCAAGGCATCAGGGGCAAAACTTAATGTTGAAAAATCTGAAATAATGTATGTGGGGATAGATGAAAAAGTGGACTGTGGATTCCCTTTCAAAAAGGCTGAAGGTTATATAAAGACTTTAGGGGTGGTTTTGGGGGTGGATAAAGAAGGGACGAGAGATGAGACATGGACTGGGGTTTTGAATAAAATAAAACATACTCTATCCTATTGGAAGGCAAGAAAACTGTTCTTGAGGGGGAAGGTGGTGGTGATTAATTCTTTGGTGGCATCCAAATGTATCTATGTTCTAGGTTCGTTGGATATGCCACAATGGGTGTTAAAAGAATTCAATGGTTTGGTTACAGATTTCCTATGGGAGGGGAAGGGGACTAGGATTGCAAGGGCAACTCTTATCTCGGATTTAAAGGATGGGGGGTTGAAATTGGTGGATTTGGATGTGAAGAGAAAAGCAATGAGAATAAAAACTGTGCAAAAATACTTATATGGGGAGGTAGATTATGGATGGAAAAGGTTTTTTAAACATTTTTTGTACAGAAGTGGTGGTTGTGAAGAAAGTGGATTATTGATGTCATGGAAGAAGGATATGTTGGAGGGTTTGCCTGAGTTCTATAAAGAGGTGTTCTTGGCATGGGGGGAATTTCTTCCTAAGATTGAGTACACATGTACAAATAAGGACAACATATTTAATCAGCCTGTGTTTTTGAATCCGAAAATAGAGAGTGGTGGGAAGGTGCTGTACAACAAAATGTTCATGAAGGCTGGGTTAATATTGGTAAAAGATTTTCTTTACGAGGTTATACCGGGGTTTTTAAGGGGGCAGGCAATTCTGGATACTGTGTGGGAGTTTGATGATACAGTGGAGAGAAAATTAGTATTACAGATATACGAAAGAATTAAATTATGCATTCCGGGTGAGTGGATAAAAGTGATAAATGGGGAGGGGGAATATGAGGACTTGTATGTGCTGCCAAGTCTCTATGTGGGTAAAGGATCGGGGAAACAAGTATTATCAAAAGTAACACAGAAAAGATTGTACAAGTGTATGTTGAAGTCTGTGTGTGTGAGGCCTGCGGCTGAGAGGATGTGGAGAAAAATGTTTATTGATTTGGATGTTTCTTTGATGTGGGAGAATTTGGTTTTGTTTGGGAATAAACGAAATTGTGAGAACATGGATTTTATGGTACGGCATAATCGTATATACACAAATATTATTTTACATCAGATAAACCGCGATGTACGGCGGGAATGTGATGTGTGTATGATGAAGCCAGAGTCTTTGTTGCATTTATTTGTTGAATGTCCAAGTCTGACAGGTTTTTTCAAGGAAGTAAAACTTTTGTTGTGGAGGCATTGGAGAAAATAGTTTTTAGAAAGTTTTGCATGGGATAGGTTAATATTATTTGGAGTAATGGGGAAATGTTTGGGTGTGAATGTGTACCTGTTGAATATTGTTTTGAGTTTTGTGAGGTATGCAATTTACTGTAGAAGGAATATGAAACATTTTGAAGGGAAAAAGGTGAATATCTGGGTAATCTTTAAAGCAGGTTTAAGAAAGCAGGTGGAATTAATGTATAATGCAAAACTAGAGAAATTTGAAAGTATGTTTATAAAGGGGAGTACTTTAGTGTCTATGGAGGAGGGAGGATCGGGCGTATTCAGGCTGGTATGGCCGTAAGCGAGGGAATAACTCTTGGTACACTATATAAAGTCAATGTGTCACTCACTCTGAAAGGCACACAGAAACATATCCACTTTGTGACACAAACTGAAGAAGCTCAACCCTTGCTTACATTTCCAATATATATATATATATATATATATATATTTGAGTCTTGTTGGGGGGGGGGGGGGAAGAGGGCATATCCTATGTTGATTTATGACAAGTTCATTGACTAGGGCCCTATAAAATAGGCGTTGCGGACCGAATCACGGAATCCAGACATTAAACCGAAATTCAACAATATTCAAACATTTATTGAACTTAGTAAGAAATCAACTAAATCTATTCAACTTGTTAGAAAACGCATTCATTTGCCCAAGTCAATCATAAGACATGAACAAAATGCATCAGTGATTCGTTTTTTCCATGAACTTTCTGAAACGGCACAGGAATGCCCCTGTCTGAAGAAGCTCAACCCTTGCTTACATTTCCATTATATATATATATTTGAGTCTTGTGGGGGGGGGGCATATCCTATGTTGATTTATGACAAGTTCATTGACTAGGAATCCTCATCTCATTCCCAGACCCAGTGTAACCCCTCTTCTCTAGGTAGACTTCCATTAACTCCTCCCACTCCAGGACAGAGTACTTATCTGAGCCATCACCCCTAAAAAGAGGTGGAGCACTAACATCTGACTTCACAACCAGATTCAGCTTGGACGCATCAATAAAGGTTTACCCACACTGCTCAGGCAGGGGAAACTGCTGGGGTTGGTGAGGGGGACGGGCAGGAGAAAGACTTGAAACCCCAGGCTGCAGTAAACTCGCTCTGATAGATTCTCCTATCTCTGAACCAATCTGCTTAATAAGGTCACTAAGCTGACTCGGAGGCATCCCATTATCACTGAGTACTGTGGATGATGGTACATCAAAAGACAGAGGTGGGATACCCTGGTCAGGTGGAACAAACAGCCTACCCCTCCCAGTGCTTGCAAACTCAGGACTAGCAAACGCTCTACTCCCAGAAGCTGACTGTACAATTGGTGTAAATGGAAGGACACCCCTCCCTCTACCCACACTAAAATCCCCAGCATAACACGTCTTATGGATTTGAGAATCTTCCATGGCTCAACAGAGCACTAAAATACAATGTAATTTAGTGCATTCAAATACCAAAAAAAATAAATGCAATAAACAAATTCATCCAAAACATACAAATAAGCACGAATACCTGTATCTAATGAATATGCTACATTCACTTTCACTGTTTACAGTATATATTCACTTACAGTAAGCCATCAACAAATTCACATGCGCAGGTCGTGCACCTCATCCACATGCACAGCTCCGGCGGTCGGCTTGAGCTGACCAGTCAGCAGGTCACGTAATTAGGACACTGCTACAACTGGAATTCTGATGGTTGGATAATTTTTATTCGACCTGCACACGAAGAGACAACACACAATATGTTAGCTCTTGGTGCAGCCACAGCTCTCGGGCACCTTGCTAGTTGAAGGTCAGGCAAAAGAGAACAGGTGCTGCATGCACACATTCAGTGCCTAACAACACACTATACAATACAAGTAAAATGATATACAACATAATTCTGACAAAATAAATGACATACCTGTACACGAAGAGACAACACACAATAGCTTAGCCCTTGGTGCAGCCACAGCTCTCGGGCACCTGCGTGAGCACATAGAAACTCACTGTCTAATCAGAGACTTCAACACATTAGTTCCCACAATGAGTTCATCAACCTGCCCATCAACAATAAGCACTGGGACTACATAACAGAAGCCATAAAGTTTCATTTTTAAGTCACACATGCCCACTGGGCTAGTTTGTTCCCACCACAACCCACCAGGATGATGTCTGAAGGAGCTAGAAAGTTCCCCTCTACCACTCCTGCCTCCCTCAACCGAGGTACAATATCTGCGCGCAGAGTAGTAGCCATGGACCCACTATCTAACATCCCCTTCAGCTCAACTTTATCCTGTACTAGCACAGTGGTGTAAAACAAACTGTCATTCTGAGTAATTCTCATTGTGTTCTGAAAAATGACTGTGTTGTTCTTGGGTACTGACTCACAAAAGTAAGAATAAACAGATTGGATATCATCATCAGTGGAGGAAAAATAAGAATGCCCCACATTGCCCTCCTCAGAACGGAGGCTTTCTAGTTTTCCTGAGACCTGCCAGTCTGTCCACATCCAGGGTTCTGTCGCTGCCCAGCCTCACTACAGTCAAAGCTCATGTGGCCCGGAGAAAAGCACTTGACGCACAGCTGGTGCATCTGACAGTGAGCTTTGGTCCAGTGATTAGTGCTTCCACAGTCAGCGCACTCATGCTGACGTTTGTGGAACTGTTTACGGGGCCCTCTACATTTAACATGTTTAAGTCATTTAGCAGACGCTCTTATCCAGAGCGACTTACAGTTAGTGCATACGTTACTTTTTTTTTTTCATACCCCCCGTGGGAATCGAACCCACAACCCTGGCGTTGCAAACACCATGCTCTACGAACTGAGCCGGCCATTCCCTCCACTACCCTAGGCGACGCTGGTCCAACTCCAGCCACCCTAGTCATAGACTGTTCTCTCTGCTACCGCACGGCAAGCGGTACCGGAGTGCCAAGTCTAGGTCCAAAAGACTTCTCAACAGCTTCTACCCCCAAGCCTTAAGACTCCTGAACAGCTAATCATGGCTACCCGGACTATTTGCACTGCCCCCCCACCCCATCCTTTTACGCTGCTGCTACTCTGTTAATTATTTATGCATAGTCACTTTAACTCTACCCACATGTACATATTACTTCAACTACCTCAACTAGCCGGTGCCCCCGCACATTGACTCTGCACCGGTACCCCCCTGTATATATAGCCTCCCTACTCTTCTTTTATTTTACTTCTGCTCTTTTTTTCTCAACACTTTTTTTGTTGTTGTTTTATTTTTACTTTTTTGTTAAAAATAAATGCACTGTTGGTTAAGGGCTGTAAGTAAGCATTTCACTGTAATGTCTGCACCTGTTGTATTTCGGCGCATGTGGCCAATAAAATTTGATTTGATTTGATTTGAAATGTATTTTGACTGTTCGAATTACGTTGGTAACCAGTTTATAATAGCAATAAGGCACCTCTGGGGTTTGTGGTATAGGGCCAATATACCACGGCTAAGGGCTGTATCGAGGCACTCCGCGTTGCATCGTGCTTAAGAACAGCCCCTAGACGTGGTATATTGGCCATATACCACACCCCCTCGGGCCTTATTGCTTAAATATAGATGTACTGTACAGCACTAAGACAGCCATGACATTATTTGGAGAGACCACAAAGACTTATAGAGAAGCTATATAATTGATAGACTAAATCCAATAGACTGAGTCAAATACCTTTATACCTGGTTACAATGAAATGTAGTTCACTATGAAATGACCTGTGACTAGGGTTGCAAAATTACAGTTACTTTCCCAAAATTCCCAGAAATCCCTGTTGGAAGATTCCAGAAATCAGAACGGAATAAGCAGAAAATCTGGAATCCGAAAAAAAGAAGGAAAAAAAAGAAACCCTACTGGTGACCTTTGACCTAGCTGGATGACCTTTACTTGGGTGTCAAACCTGGGGGGAAGGCCAAAGTGCAGGATCCAGTTGAGTCTGGCACCAAGTAGGACCACAACATCAGACTGGAGCAGAGCTCTGCAGTCCCCACCAAGACCATAGAACCAGGAGGATAGGAAGAGGAGGAGGAGGAGGAAGAGAGGAGGAGGAGGATAGGAAGAGAGGAGGAGGAGGATAGGAAGAGAGGAGGAGGAGAGCAGGGACAAAACAAAATGTAATGAAAAGAGGCTAGTTATAGGAGTAGTGTAGTTGTTTGATTGACACCAGTTTACATTGACATGACCTGGCCAGGAGAGACTAGTTATAGATAGGGATTTCAGGAGTTTCGTGGTCCGTTCAAATGGTCAGGGAAATTCTTGGTCCTACTTATACAGTCAATGGTCTGTACATGAATATGATGCCAGCTGAGAGAAGGAGAGGCTGACCTGGAGCGGGCAGCAGCAACACAGTTGGGGTGATCGTCAGGCAGCACCCCTTTACCCATGGGGGTGGGCAGGAAGGGCAGGTCACACCCCTCCACCAGCTCCTTCAGAGCCCCCTCTGCTCTTCCATGGGCTGCACCTGCAGAGGGACACAGACAGAGGGCACTGCCACACGGATTTCAACAGACTGGCCTTCACAACTGGGATGCATTCAGCTGAGCAAAACGTTGTGCAACGTTCAGATAGAAATATAGCATGTAGAACGAACGTGCCTCTCGGACAGGTAGAATGAGAAATCATGTCAACAACATTTGTCGACTGAACGTGGCCCAGTTTTCAACTGAACCGTGGTACAGTGCTATATGTGTTACAGTGCGTCTCAGCTGGCTATTGATCTCTCCTGGACAGACGCACGTAACATAACTGGAAGTAGCGTCTGTCAACAGACTGGGATGTGACAACTTTGTTCCGGTACGCTGATTTTTCACCACTAATCATTTGGACAAATCACGATTTCGCAGGTGCTCGCATCTTTTCAATTTCAGAACGGGAGGGGACATTTGGCCCATAAACTTGCCGGAAACTTGCAGAGAGTTTCCGTTTAGGGGGGTGGAGAGTTCGCAAGTGGCATTAGTATCTTTCTCTTAACATCTCCCCAGACCTTATCCAAGTATCTGACGCAATTATGCAAGATTTTAGTTCTGTTTCCCCCAGATGATCTGGCTATTAAAAAAGCAATGCCTAACTTTGCCAATGATGAGTAAAGTCCGTTTGGCTCCTTTCAGGACCGCCAGTGCTTCTGTGATCGCCATATGGTCAGCCATACTCACAGGAGGAGGTGGACTACAGGGCACCTCTCTGACAAAGGAAATAATAAATAATAGGTCAAACATTAAACATGTTACCTAGCAACTTTATTGCATATGTAAATACATCATGAAGGTCTATCGAGGCTTATTGCTATTCTCTGATGAGAATATTTTGATATAGTGCTATATTTTCTAAGTAATTTAATTTCTGGTTCACTTCAGACGTTAAAAGGTATAACAAGATAAAATAAAAATGACTACGGTGATGTGAATTCAGAGGTATACATATTCAACAGTAACACATTAGTATACATTTTAAATGGATGAAAGACAGTGATGGCCACTAACCTGGCTCTGCTCCTGTCCAATTTAGCATTGACCATGTCCCCAGATATGTCTACGTATACAGCACCTGGACGTCCATACATGCTAGTGCGTGCTGCCTTAGACATACCAAACACCCTTCCATTCAGATCAATTAAGGCTGTGCTGTGCTCTTATGAAGCAGTTAAGGTACCTTGCTAAGCTGGAAAATTAGAGGTCAGAAAACAGACAATTGCAGGGAATAGGGTGCCATTTGGGACATAGCCATTGACTCTCTCCCATGTGTATTAGGATTGCATTACAGCGTCCTCACTCAACCTCCTAAAGACAATGACAACAGTATTGTTCTAATGCTGAGAGACAATAGGGGTGTAGTGAATCTGTAGGGTAAATTTCAGCCCTGCCTTACAGAGGTCATCTCAAAACACAGAGCACCCTACCTTAATCATGATCTTTGGAAACTTATGCATTTTCGGTAGGAAACGCCACTTCCTGTTCTTCTTAGTCTCTTCCCCTCTGGCAGAGGGAAGACGGGCCATGCCGTCAGCCTTTACATCAGCCGGGCTAAGGCTCCTGGCAGGGAATTCCTCAGTAGCATTAAGGTCAGCTACAACACCATGAGTGATGTCACTTGTGGCATTGCTGGTGTCTGAGTGAGAAGAGCACGCTAGTGTGACCGACCTGTGTACAATAACTGGGAGAAGAGGACGCAGCCATTGAAGTCAGTCACTGCATCCCAAATGGCATTCTCTTCACTTTATAGTGCACTACTTTTGACCAGGGCCCATAGGGTCTGGTCAAAAGTAGTGCACTAAATATGGAAGAAGGTGCCATTTTGGACACAACCAGTGAATTTCACATCATAAAACGCAATGTATTGAGCATCATGTTACAATTAAGTCCTATGCAGATGAAAATAGGTACTTTCACTTACCATCCTCCATTGTAGACTTGGACACATAAGTCAGGCTGTCCATCACCACGTCTGTCATCAACTTGATGACCTGATCCAAAACCATTTCAGCCGATGGTGGCATAGGCCTTCCCATACACTGCCCCAGGAGTCTCCTAACAGAAGTCTGGGCAAAGTTGTGAATGAGCTCTGAGGCATCGTCCTTTGACAGCTTCCTCAGGGCTGGTTTAGGCAGCGCTGGTTGAGAGAGGCTTCTGTGGCCAACCATGGATTGAAGCTGGCGGTTTATGGTTATCTCCTGAATGAGACCATGGACCTTTGCGATCAGGTTGCCAGATGCACCTTGAAGGGCTTCAACTGACAGGAGCCTATCCAGATGTTCTTCTGCTGAAGTCATCTCTGGGTCGTCCGTCTTCAATGTGTCCATTATAGTTTTCACTATGATATTGGTGTCAGATATGTTTATTTCTTGTTGGCTCACAAGCGTTGACCGTGAACCTGTCTCGTCCATTGCGATAGAGGTATGGGATTCTGTCCTTGTGATTTCATCGGCAGCGCTCATGTCAGGCAACTGGTCAAGGCTCTCCAGTACAGAGTCTAAGATGTTAGTGGCTATCAGACACTCCTCACTTGCAATCTGCCCAACAGATGAACTCTCAGAGTTGGCCACTCTACACTTGATCACATTTAGGATCAAGCTGAGCGTCTTCTTTGCAGTTTTGCTAAAGCCTTCTTGGCTGACTGCCACTGTTACGTCTTTTAGAGCCACAAGAGATTTGCAACTTTCACTCAATCCACTGCCGTGGAGAGGAGAGGCTCTCTTCAAACTGTTGTTGCTCACAACTGACATACTCCTGGTGGGCAGAGTGACATCCTCACTGCATGTGTCAATTATATGGTGGTCTGTTGAAGAGCCACTCGAAGACACAAGGGCTTTAGACCTTTTAGCCAAACAGACTTTTGACAAAGGCTTCTCACTTCTCACAGACGGAGGGCGGCTCCTGTCCTCAACAAGAGCAGTGTCAGCGGACTTAGAACGTCTGAGTGTCTCCACAGGGGTGGAGTCCAGCACATATTTGGCTGTGGTGACTGACACTGGTGGAAAAGAGAAAAAGATGTTCAGTCTATCCTTTACTCTGTGGTACATGGTTTGAGCAGCATCCAATAAGTTGTCAAAGACAACTCTGGGTTTGAGCTGGAACTCCAGCTTTTTCTCTCCTAGTGGGAAGGAGTCTGCGTCGTCCACAGTGTACTGGGATACACTTTCAAGGTCTTGCATGATAATATTTACTATATCTTCGGCTGTAGAAACCGCATGGTGTGAGAAGGTGGTGCTAGGCATGCTCTGTAGCAAAGAATGGCTGGCTTTGCTAGCAGCTCTGAGAATGGTCTCACTCACAATGTGTTTGGCCTTAGCTCGGAACTCAGCACTGTGAAAGCTCTGGATGGAAATGTTAGAGGTTCTGCTGGCTGCACTAAGAGATCGCGTGAGTGTGGCAATCTCGGCTGACGTCACATCACTCGAAATGGTGAGGTCCTCCAATTTCGAAATTATCGAGTCCAACTTCTGGTTGAAGTCGAAGGATGAATTTGACGTGCTCTCCCCAACGGAAGCGGAGCAGTCTTCCTTTGAAGTGTCCACCCTCAGCACCGAGATCACCTGTTTGATTACCCCTTTAGTGCAGGTGTCGAGGGTGAGCTGGTAGGCTGAGGCCTTAGAAGGGGTCTTACTGTCTGTCTTCTGTACAGGAGACACTGCCAAAGTGGCCTCAGTTACAGGAGATTCCTCCACAGTGGCCTCAGTTACAAGTAGTCCAGTTGCAGAAAGCTCGATTTGCACAGGAGTATTTTTTCCCTCAGTGAGATGGTGGGAGGTGAACAGCTTCCTTAGTTTGTCCAGGGTTTTGGTATAAATCTTCTGGGAACCTGAACTCACTTCCACCCAGAACATTTTGCGACCTGATTTCGTACGCAAGGAGGCCTTATTGACCTCAGATACCTCATGCAGGTCGGAAATAATTCCACCAAAGAGATCAGAGGATGCCTCCTCAATATTCTCTGAGGAAACATGGACAGATAGGATTTCCGACAGTTTCCCACAAGTGTCGGTTTTATCCAGCGCAGCAGTATATGTCACAGCTGCATCCTGAATGACCTGAGTGATGCATTGCTCAGCTTTGACAATATACTCCTCCACTGGTTGACCATGGAGGATGTCAACTTTATCAGCAGGGAGCTCCTTCTGAATACTCACATTCTCCTCTGATGGACATGGGTTGTTGAAGATAATGCTCTCAGTGACCATCTTAGAGGAGGCGAGAGATGATTGGAGAAGCAGAGATCTGTATATTGTCGAGGTGGACATCTCTGGGTGCTTTATCACAGCAGCCTCCTCCAAAATGGCCGACGGGCCCTGGAGGATGTCAGAGATATCCATGTCCTCAATGGTCTCTACCAGAGACGATAGTAGGTCTCTGGCTGCCAGGTTGGTAGGTCTCTGGTTCTCGAGCTCCGTTTTGATTGCTTGACAGGCAGTTGCCAGAGCAACAACAGAGCGAGAACACAACTGCTTCAAGGTGGAGTCAGAAAAAGATGATGACAGATCTGTCATGGACATGGTGGAGAGTTGACTCTCAGAGACAAATGGGATGAGTTTGACAGACACCTGTCTGACCAAGTCCCCAGCAAAAGCTCTCATATCTATTGCTACACTAGCTGAGTTGTGGGAGCAGGCACTCTGTGGCCTTGACGGGTTCCTGTTATCCAAAAATCCTGTTATCCAAAAAACCTCAAGTACAAGATCCACAACATCGGATGACACTTCTGTCACTCTGTTGTCGGACAGAAATGTACTTGGATGAATGGTGCCTGCGTTCACAGTCCAGTCGCAAATGGAGTTGTTGGACTGACTCTGGACTAGTGGAACTAGACAGGTTTCACTTGGACCTTGGCCAAAGAGCTCTGCCATTTTGAGCAGAACTGATCTTAAGACCTTTGACTTGGAAATGTTCAGCAGTGGTTGTTGTTGGACAGTCTGGTGGATGGTCTGCTAGCCGATCTGTGAACCACTAGGCTTTGTATTTCTGCCGAAATGGCAGTTAGAAAATAGGTCAAGGGGCTGGTCGCTCTCCCCTCATTTCCTCCGTTGGCTTTAGCCTTGATGATGCTATCTATGATGATGACTATGACCTGTCCAGCCAGAGGACCCAAGATGGCCTCAAGCTCCGTCTCTATCTCAAGGGGAGACTTGTGGCCGAGCGCAATATGCTCTATGGCATGGGAATACATCTTAGAAGTCGCCATGCTTAGCATCTCTTGGGCAAACTGTTGACTTGCTGAGATACTTCCAGTCAGCAGAACTAGAGTTCCCTGACTGACACTTCGCATTAGCTCAGCCAATCTGGAGTTGAGAAGGTTTATAACCAACTCGACAATACCCATCATAAACTTGCCGTCCGTTGACATTTTGCTAGGTCTGTATTTCTCCTGTCTACTCCGTTTGGGCGGCGGTACGATGTCACCCTGCGACTGGCCGCTCTGGACCATGTCGAAGACAGAGTCCTCAGAGATGCCAAACACAGATCTCAGTGGTGCTGAGTGTGGTCTGTGTCTCATCTCTCTATCGCCACCCTCAGGTGAGGAGACATATCGCTCTTCGTTCTCACTCAGCAAAGAGGTCATGGACCTGCAGAATGCACAACAGAAATGAATAGTATAATGTAACAAAATAAAAAATATGATCCAAGAATTTGGGACACAAACTCAACCTTGTTATTGTTATTCAAAGGAAGCATTGTGAACTCTCAAACCACACTCAGACCAAACACAGTAAACGTTTTAGAGTGGTTGTGTAGTATCTAAGTAGTATTTCTCACTAAGTGGATCTGGAATGGATATTTGTACCTATAACAGGAAATACTGCAAAAAGAGCAGGGGATATAGCTAGGTATCTGTGAGAGGAGGGGATAGGGCTAGATACCTGTGAGAGGAGGGGATAGGGCTAGGTACCTGTGAGAGGAGGGGATAGGGCTAGGTACCTGTGAGAGGAGGTGATAGGGCTAGGTACCTGTTAGAGGCATGGATAGGGCTAGGTACCTGTGAGAGGCGGGGATAGGGCTAGGTACCTGTGAGGGGCGTGGATAGGGCTAGGTACCTGTGAGAGGAGGGGATAGGGCTAGGTACCTGTGAGAGGAGGGGATAGGGCTAGTTACCTGTGAGAGGAGGGGAAAGGCGTGGGAGTGCGTGTGCTGTAGGCGGTTCTGGCGCTGGTGCACCTGCTGGCTCCTCCACTACAGCTGAATCTGACGCTGCGGCCAAGAGAGGTCACCTCTCCTGCCTCATTACTTCCTGATCCAGAAGAGCTTGGCGAATCAGAGAGCTCTATCTGCATGGTGAGGTCAAGGGCGGGAACAACCACAGTGGATGTAGACTCCATCACCCATGCTACAATATCCATGCACTTGGCACTAAACTCATGTCTGCTCATCTGCAATGTTAAAAGACCATCCAGAGTTAGTTTGTTAAAGGGGCTGCACTGATATAAAACGTAGAACCATTTACTCAAGCTAGTCAATTAAAGCAGTGGTTCAGGATTAAAGGTCCTGCAGGATTTCCACAAATGAATGTTTGGTCCATTTTACCAACATTAACTACTTTAGAGGTGACTATAACTCACCCCGGCACGCATATTCTCACTCAGCAGATTCCAAAGGCTGAAAAGTAAATAAATGCAAGTACACAATGAACTACATGACATTACCTCTATTATCTTAGACTACGTTATGGATGGACATTACCTCTATTATTTTAGATTATGTTATGGATGGACATTACCTCTATTATTTTAGATTACGTTATGGATGGACATTACCTCTATTATTTTAGATTACGTTATGGATGGACTTTACCTCTATTATCTTAGATTACGTTATGGATTGACATTACCTCTATTATCTTAGACTACGTTATGGATGGACCTCTATGGAACTAGGCCACACCCAGACATCCCTGATTGGTTATTTGGTCCGTTGAGTCCTTTGTATTGGCCCGAGACTATGGGAGACTCTCAATCTCCTCGCCTCCTTCTCAAAACCCATTGGATGAGAAGTTCAGAAGGGCGGGACCTCTGGCTTTCTCATCCAATGGGTTTTGAGAAGAGAGGACACGAGGAGTATGCAATTGAGATAGGGATCATATCTAGGGGATACATGGGGAAGCCAAAGAGCAACTTACTCGTCCTGCATGTCCTGCACAAAGGTGTGTAGGTCTGGGTAGCTTCTCTTTCCCCTGCTGAGGGTGAGGCTGGTCTGGGAAGTTTCATCCTTGTGGGTCACGGTAGTGAATGTCAACACTGCATCCTGATGGCGACAACAGAAAGCAGTGTTAGGCTGGAATTCAATTTTGCGTCATTAAAACACAAAATATCTCAATGAAATGTCATACATGTAATAGAAAAATACATCATACCTCCTGTGACTGAGATGGGATGGCAACAGCCTCGTCCAACTCACTCTCTCCTTCAACCTCCTGTGACTGAGATGGGATGGCAACAGCCTCGTCCAACTCACTCTCTCCTTCAACCTCCTGTGACTGAGATGGGATGGCAACAGCCTCGTCCAAATCCCTCTCTCCTTCAACCTCCTGCGACTGAGATGGGATGGCAACAGCCTCGTCCAACTCACTCCTACCTTCAACCTCCTGCGACTGAGATGGGATGGCAACAGCCTCGTCCAACTCACTATCTCCTTCATCCTCCTGCGACTCAGATGGGATGGCAACAGCCTCGTCCAACTCACTCCCTCCTTCAACCTCCTGCGACTGAGATGGGATGGCAACAGCCTTGTCCAACTTACTCTCTCCTTCAACCTCCTGTGACTGAGATGGGATGGCAACAGCTTCGTCCAACTCACTCTCACCTTCAACCTCCTGTGACTGAGTTGGGGTATCTGTCTCTAGAACAGCCTCGTCCAACTTGGTTAGTCTCTCAGCCTCTCTGTGATCTTTATGGGATCTAGATAGAGAAAAGGGAATCTCTCTTAGGTCACTGCTATAATGTGAGTGTGAGGATGTGTTCCAATTATAGAATTAGTATCATAGAATTAGAATGAATCATTCTAGAATTAGAATAGAATCACTCAAATTATATGGCTCCAATACTCTTGAGATGACTCGGCCTATCCAGAGCCAAATATTTAGAGAATTCTGCCAACTTTTAAAAGGACTCCATGTTAGCGCCTTGGAGCCTTTCATTTATCCTTTCATTATAAGTACATTCTAATTATAGATGTTCAGTTACATAGCATTGTTTAAAATGTCAACATTGCCCATGGGGAGCCAGCTGTCATATGGATATCTACTGTGTCATGTAATGTATACATAAACTCAGCAAAAAAAGAAAACGTCCCTTTTTCAGGATCTTTCAAAGATCATTCGTAAAAATTCAAATACCTTCACAGATCTTCATTGTAAAGGGTTTAAACACTGTTTCCCATGCTAGTCCCCTGTAGCTCAGTTGGTAGAGCATGGCGCTTGCAACGCCAGGGTTGTGGGTTTGTTTCCCACGGGGGGCCAGTATGAAAATGTATGCACTCACTAACTGTAAGTCGCTCTGGATAAGAGTGTCTGCTAAATGACTAAAATGTAAAATGTTGTTCAATGCATTGAACCATAAACAATTAATGAACATGCACCTGTGGAACGGTCATTAAGACACTAACAGCTTACAGACGGTAGTTATGAAAACGTAGGACCCTAAAGAGGCCTTTCTACTGACTCTGAAAAACACCAAAAAAAAAATGCCCAGGGTCCCTGCTCATCTGCGTGAACGTGCCTTAGGCATGCTGCAAGGAGGCATGAGGACTGCAGATGTGGCCAGGGCAATAAATTGCAATGTCCGTACTGTGAGACGCATAAGACAGAGCTACAGGGAGACAGGACGGACAGCTGATCGTCCTCGCAGTGGCAGACCACGTGTAACAACACCTGCACAGGATCGGAACATCCGAACATCACACCTGCGGGACAGGTACAGGATGGAAACAACAACTGCCCGAGTTACACCAGGAACGCACAATCCCTCCATCAGTGCTCAGACTGTCCGTAATAGGCTGAGAGAGGCTGGACTGAGGGCTTGTAGGCCTGTTGTAAGGCAAGTCCTCACCAGACATCACCGGCAACAACGTCGCCTATGGGCACAAACACACCGTCGCTGGACCAGACAGGACTGGCTAAAAAAGTGCTCTTCACTGACGAGTCGCGGTTTTGTCTCACCAGGGGTGATGGTCGGATTCGTGTTTATCGTCGAAGGAATGAGCGATACACCCTGTACTCTGGAGCGGGATCGATTTGGAGGTGGATGGTCCGTCATGGTCTTGGGCGGTGTGTCACAGCATCATCGGACTGAGCTTGTTGTCATTGCAGGAAATCTCAACGCTGTGCGTTACAGGGAAGACATCCTCCTCCCTCATGTGGTACCCTTCCTGCAGGCTCATCCTGACATGACCCTCCAGCATGACAATGCCACCAGCCATACTGCTCGTTCTGTGCGTGATTTCCTGCAAGACAGGAATGTCAGTGTTCTGCCATGAAGAGCCTGGATCTGTTGGATCGGAGGGTGAGGGCTAGGATTTAGCCATTCCCCCCAGAAATGTCTGGGAACTTGCAGGTGCCTTGGTGGAAGAGTGGGGTAACATCTCACAGCAAGAACTGGCAAATCTGGTGCAGTCCATGAGGAGGAGATGCACTGCAGTACTTAATGCAGCTGGTGGCCACACCAGATACTGTTACTTTAGATTTTGACCCCCCCCTTTGTTCTGTTGGTCACACGTCTGTGGAACTTGTTCAGTTTATGTCTCAGTTGTTGAATATTGTTATGTTCATACAAATATTTACACGTTAAGTTTGCTGAAAATAAACGCAGTTGACAGTGAGAGGACGTTTCTTTTTTTGCTGAGTTTATATCTCAATGTCCCAACTCTCTAAATACATGGCTCTGGGCCTACCTCTCCATAGGCGGTGACCTTTGACCTACTACTGAATCTGTATCTGTAGGCCTATGTGATCCTGTAACCAGTCACAAATGTGTCATTAGTGTAAATCACTTACCTGACTTCCTTCATAACATCAGCTTCATTGATGGGGTCATCCAGGTCTATGAGGGTGAGGTCATTCCCATTGACCTCTGACCTCTGAAAGACAGCACAAAGTCATGTTTAGATGTCACCTACTGTGTCGCCTTTTGCCGTGTTCAAAACAACTGGGAAATCTCTGACTTCCGACTTCAGTGCGTTCAAGACAACTGGGAAATAGGAAAAAAAAACAAGCTCCGACTGGGAAAAATATTTTTGAACAGTCATCCAACTCGGAATTCCAAGTCGGAAGCAGCGCGGCTTGGCGGGTCATGTTTTGGAGGACGCCTGACTCAACCTTCACCTCTCCCGAGCCTGCTGGGGAGTTGCAGCGATGAGACAATATTGTAACAAGATCGTAACTACCAATTGGATATCACGAAAAATTGGGGAGAAAAAGGGGGTAAAATTACCACCACAAAATGTAAAAAGGAATTCCAAGTCGGAAACTCTGGCATCTTTCTAGAGCTCCGACTTTCCGACCTGAAGATCACGGACATGATTTGACCTAGTTATTTTTTTCGAGTTCCCAGTTGCCTTGAGAGCACCATTAACCCAACTCTCATTGTCACATCATAATGCATCATATTCAGAGAAATAGAATCACCAGAACATCATATCAGGTATTTAGTTCAGTTTACCAGTCAAATTGCCAAGGTCAGAGGCTCTATCCTTTCTAGTGATTATATTTCTATGGTCACATAATAATGCATCATATCTATGCTTGTGTCCGAAATAGCACCTTAGTTCCAATATAGTGCACTTCTTTTGGCTGGAGCCCTATAGAGTCCCACAGTATGAGTCATAATACCCATAAAACCTAGTGGTCAAACAGGGAAATGGTTCCAATCGTTTTTCCACCATTCATTTTTCCCATTGGGGATTTTAGAAACACTTAAAATAAGGGCTGGCGTGACGTTTTTGTAACCATGTAAATCTCTCTCGGACAAGTTGACTTTTATCAGTATATTTGGCTCTATTTACTCTCAGATTCGAAAATGCTAATTAGCATCAAAGTAGACATCATGCAAAACTACAAATCCCTGCAAGCTCCTGCATGTCATCTCTAGCAAAATTCGCTTTAGGAGAAGGGGAAGGATGGCAGTGCATATTGGAAGAGTTCTAACATTCACTGCCAAACACCACCCTGTGCAAAGCCCTAAGTTTGATTTTCCCTGAGGTTCCCCCACAAAAGGCACCTGAAGGAGTTCAGGCTTATGGAGGTAATTACAGTTGCATTACTGGAACAGGTAAGGGTGTTAACTATGGTAGGCTACCACCAGGGGACTGTGCTGTGAATGTAACTATGAACAGCACTTGGCCAGTAGAGGGTAAAACCCAGACAAAAGGGGTGGCTGATGTGTGGTGGATCTGTGGACCAAATAGAAAACTAACCCCGATTCTAAAGGGGGACTGGCAGGGCACGTGTGCATTAGCCAGTTTGATTATACCTCTGACCATTATTCATGTTTCCTCAGACCAACTTTTGGGCATCGCCCAGCTAGCCCCAGACAGAGAGAGAATGAGGCGGGGGAAACGTAGTGCCCCATGGTCAGCAGGAGAGGAGATCCACTCTAACCTGTTGGGGGTGCCTGTGGGAGTACCATTACAGTTCCAGGCACTCAACAGGAATGATGGGTTGTGGCATTTGTTGCCAATCATAGGACCTGCCATAGATGCTGCTAAACAGCGATCTTGGATAAATTACATCTATTATAACCAACAGCGATTTGTTAACTATACACGCACTGCCCTGACTGGAATGTCGGAACAACTAGAGGCCACCTCTAGGGTGGCTAGGCAAAATAGACTAGCACTTGACATGTTGCTTGCTAACCAAGGGGGTGTGTGTAAGATGTTTGGGGAACAATGCTGTACGTTTATTCCTAACAATACTAGCCCGGACGGGAGCATCACAAAGGCCCTAGTTGGCCTGGAAGGTTGTCAGCAGAAATGAAGAGCATGGCTGGAGTGGGGAGTGGTGGGCTGTTCTCCTGGTTAAGTGACTGGTTCGGTAAGTATTCTTCTATGGTGGTTACTGGGTTTCTGACCCTAGTAATTGTGTTTTTATTGTTGATGTGTTGTGCTGCTTGTATCATTCCCTGTCTCAGGAAGTCAGTGGTAGGAGTGGTGCGGGTGTCAGGAGTGATGCCGTTGTTGCCAGCCCAGGAAGTTGCGGGTGACTCTGCCACTGACTCTGAGACCAAGTTGGATGATCCATGGTTTGCCTAGTAAAATATATACACGCATTTAATTTCAGTTTTTGCTCATTTATTACCTTGTGTTTTTACTAACCACTGTGATTGTTTATTCCTCCTGAGGTGAAGGTAAAGGATTCCTGGGTGGCTGGTAGCCAACTCAGTACATGTTAGGTGTAGGGGAGAAATAGAGGGTTAGAATTATTATTTTTTGTTTATTAATTTTTTGATGTGATTTAATTTCCATATCCTGTTATACTCAGGGTTGTTTATATTCTGTTCAAACTGTTATTTGGAGTGACACCATAAATGGTGTCAACAGAGGGAATCTTACATTTTCCCTTTCACATTTTTGGAATCACACCCTAGAGGGTGTCAAAAGGGAGTCAAAATGTCCTTCTTTGTTTGTGTTTTATGTGTTAATAGTTTTATGTTTTGTGTTCTATTAATCCTGTGTTATATGGTTTGAAGTTCTTTGATGACTGGTAACAATTTGCAAGTTGGGTGTAGATGAACTGAGGGTTTACATTTTTTAGTATCATTATGGCCTATTAATAAAAGTGTGATTTTTTGTTTGTATTGTATTATAATGAATGACAATCTGTGTTTTCTTATTTTTTGAATCACACCTTATTAGGTGTGAAAAGGGGGATTATTGGGGATTTATTATTCTCCTAAATTGATGGGATGACTAACTTAGAAAGAATGCATTCTTGACTGGGCTAATGTAGGTTGTGACACCTGGCAGGCTGTGATTGATGTGAAGAGCTGTTTTAGGGGGTAAAATGAGATAAGGATTGTGTCTCCAAATGCTAGACTATACTGGTTCTTTGTGATCTGTGAACCTTCCTTGGACGTAGGAATGATGTCTAAGGGAGCTGGCTCTTCTCACTATGACAGGTTGTTATGATAAACTTGTGCCTGGCTGAAGTGTGCAACAAATGGCGCCGAGGAGATGGGACCAACACCTGAACCAACGGATTGGCTGAGTAAAGTTTAAACCACACTCAGTCCTTTACTCTAATTGGCCAGCAGAGAAGTGGGAAACTTTCTCTGTCAGAGTATTTGAGTATTGGATCTGAAACAATGTTTTAGTTCTCTTAAGTGCCCTGCGAGGTATTTCAAAGAGCCCGTATATACGAAACATCATATTTACCATTGAAGGTTTTTGCATTAATTAAAATAACTAGTATATCTTAGAAGTCGTGTTGACCTCTTTTGTTCCTAATACCAGATTTGAATTGACGTGACTTTGACACGTTGCAAACACCATGCTCTACGAACTGAGCCGGCCATTCCCTCCACTACCCTAGGCGACGCTGGTCCAATTGTGCGCCGCCCCATGGGTCTCCCGGTCGCGGCCGGCTACGACAGAGCCTGGATTCAAACCAGGATCTCTAGTGGCACAGCTAGCACTGCGATGCAGTGCCTTAGACCACTGCGCCACTCACAGACTGAGTATTGCTGAGTATTGCTGACCAGAGCCTTCTCTAACAAAGTCAAAACTTTATTTAATGTCCCACCCTCAGATACAGATGGTGCCTGGTCTGGTTCACGGCCACATTGAGAAAAAGATGACACATTAGGTCTTTTCACAGGACCCACTCCCTCCTGAGGGCAGTCAAAAACAGCAGCAACCTGCTGTGAAAGCTGTGTTCTACATGCTTTATGTTCCCTTAACAGTTCATCCAACCGATCCTGTACCTCACTGGCTGTCCAGTCACGAATGGGTTTGCTCTTGAACACTTGGGCCAGCTCTTTATCAGGACAGTTGCGTACAAACATGACTGCCAACTCTGAGCACTGATTGGGTAAGGTCCTGCTCTCACTCACAAGGTACTGTTCGGCTGCCTCTGCAGCTTTGTTAAGCCTAATCCAGAAATCTATTGGACCCTCATTAGCATATGGTTTGATTGAATAGAAATCAGCTAATGGCATACCTGAGCAGACAGTATCCCCAAAGTGTTGCTTGAAAACACTGAACACCGCCTTAACATCTGTGACAACAAGGTTGTTACGCTTCCAGACTTTGGTCACATCCCGTGCCCTCCCCATGAGCCTAGACATCACCTCCCCAACATTCCCAGACCCAGTGTAACCCCTCTTCTCTAGGTAGACTTCCATTAACTCCTCCCACTCCAGGACAGAGTACTTATCTGAGCCATCACCCCTAAAAAGAGGTGGAGCACTAACATCTGACTTCACAACCAGATTCAGCTTGGACGCATCAATAAAGGTTGACCCACACTGCTCAGGCAGGGGAAACTGCTGGGGTTGGTGAGGGGGACGGGCAGGAGAAAGACTTGAAACCCCAGGCTGCAGTAAACTCGTTCTGATAGATTCTCCTATCTCTGAACCAATCTGCTTAATAAGGTCACTAAGCTGACTCGGAGGCGTCCCATTATCACCGAGTACTGTGGATGATGGTACATCAAAAGACAGAGGTGGGATACCCTGGTCAGGTGGAACAAACAGCCTACCCCTCCCAGTGCTTGCAAACTCAGGACTAGCAAACGCTCTACTCCCAGGAGCTGACTGTACAATTGGTGTAAATGGAAGGACACCCCTCCCTCTACCCACACTAAAATCCCCAGCATAACACGTCTTATGGATTTGAGAATCTTCCATGGATCAACAGAGCACTAAAATACAATGTAATTTAGTGCATTCAAATACCCAAAACAATTAATGCAATAAACAAATTCATCCAAAACATACAAATAAGCACGAATACCTGTATCTAATGAATATGCTACATTCACTTTCACTGTTTACAGTATATTTTCACTTACAGTAAGCCATCAACAAATTCACATGCGCAGGTCGTGCACCTCATCCACATGCACAGCTCCGGCGGTCGGCTTGAGCTGACCAGTCGGCAGGTCACGTAATTAGGACACTGCCACAACTGGAATTCTGATGGTTGGATAATTTTTATTCGACCTGCACACAAAGAGACAACACACAATATGTTAGCTCTTGGTGCAGCCACAGCTCTCGGGCACCTTGCTAGTTGAAGGTCAGGCAAAAGAGAACAGGTGCTGCATGCACACATTCAGTGCCTAACAACACACTATACAATACAAGTAAAATGATATACAACATAATTCTGACAAAATAAATGACATACCTGTACACGAAGAGACAACACACAATAGTTTAGCCCTTGGTGCAGCCACAGCTCTCGGGCACCTGCGTGAGCACATAGAAACTCACTCAAACACTGCCCCAAATACTCCCGAGTTACAATAGGTACCCTAATTAGCGAGCTCGGTGAAAGTTGTTAACATACATCTTTATATTGTCCACATTGTAACAAAACCTGTAGTTGCGTAACAGCACTTTGTGTAACTTTACCACAGTTTTATATCGACAAATTACGGCGCCAAGGACAACATACCTTGCTAGTTGAAGGTCAGGCAAAAGAGAACAATAAGAGGGTACATAAATACAGATAACCCGCGATGGACCAAACCAAAATATACACAACTTTTACAATTAGGTGTATTTGCAATATAGATACATAAAAATGTTTATACACCAAAAAATAACATTAGCTATGCAGCTGTAATTAAATAAAGAAACCACATTGAATTATTATTATTATTAATTTATTAACATCCCCTCTTGACCTGGCCTACTTGAACTGTCCTTGTGTGCAATTTGGTGCATAATCTAGGGGAACAACATCACACTACTACACATATAATTCAAGTCATACCTTTATTGTCATTCATGCTCTTATTTTTAACCTAGTAGTTTTACAAAAGTGTAACCTGCGTCAATTCTAGGAAATATTGGAATAACGTGCTTAAGAGGAGCCCTGACACGCACAACAGGATAACACAACTACCACATTTTCAATTGACAATCATTGATTTAAATGGATGTGGTCAATAGATTTGTATAGGCATATATACTAATTTAATTTAACTTGTAAGCCAAGGTTGGATTAGTAGGTCTATGCAACATGCACCTGGATAACCGCGTCATGAATCGGAACGGGCTCCAACGTCCTCATATACACATTATGACAAAATAAAGATCTTAATATTTCACGAAATAAAGACATAGAAGAAAACAGGTTCTAGAAACTCAATTTCTCCATGGCAATAGAATGTAAACATGTAAATTGCGCCAAACATATCCAAATATCGCCTACAACTCAATTCTCAGCGCAGCATATTGGACGACTCCACAGGCATTGATCATTCGCGACTTTAAGTCATTCCTGTTATCTCTAGAGCATCCCGTATATTTATAGCGCTGCATTTCGTCCCCCTCTGACCATGGATAGGGTTGGGAGCATTCCTGAGTTCACTTATGGTCCCACTAAGGTAATCTTAGGAGATATTCCTTTTGGCATACTGTAAATGCCTGTGCATAATGTACCTAATAAAGCATAATTGTTTTAATTATCTTCAAAGGAATTCTGTAGAAGCAGCCTTTATTTTCAGACTCTGCAGGCCTGCTGGGAGGAAGCATATTACAATAAACAGGTAAGATTCATCCCACAAAAAAAGTAACCACAGAAAAAAATAGATAGATTTAATCCCAAAACAAGAGTTTTATTTCAAGACAGTTTAGAGAAGATGGTCATAAGAGTTTTTAATATCACTTGCAAATTGTGAGACATGAGCAGTTGTGAAATGTTGCGAGAGGCCCTTCTGAAAGCACATTATATGGTCTTTAGTGGCACGGTCTCACACCTTACCTCATCTTGCAGAAGAAGTTCATGGTCCACTATCTGCTGCTCCAGAGTCGAGGCCAGGTCTCGCCCCATGTCACCATGGAGCACATGAGCGACTGGCTGGTGTCTCAGGGCAAAAAATCCCTTAGGGAGAGGTGAGTACCACGTCAGCTCTCACCTTCACTGCCATTCTCTGTCACCAGCAGCACTCCAGGAGGTGTGGGTAAAATAAACAACAGATAAATAGGAAGCCAGGAAAGTTGAAATGCTTTGTGTTTTATTTGAAGGGTGTGGAAGGAAACCCTGGAGGAGGGGAACGAACTCGCTCGGCTGGTAAGAGAATGAGAGTTAGAGACTTAGACTATCAGTCAGTGAGCTCCTTTCTAGCCTTTCAACAACTAGTCAGTACAGCAGAATATATCTGTTGTGAAATTACACTAATGGGACTTCCTGTTTCCTACGGCAGACCTGGGAAGTAAACACCTGCCTAAAAATGATTGACATGGAGCACAAGGCTGTCTGCAAGCTCCGCCGCTCTATGCACACCACCTCTCCAGCTGGTGCTGACATGTGAGTTCCATGTACTGCCCTGCATACAGCTTGCTCCATTCATCTACACATCTGGAGCTATGCAGAAAATAACTAGGGCAGTGTTCTCTGTGTGAACATTGCACATCGTTTAGCTTTCTCTGCTGCTTTTTGTTGATTTCAGCGACCCCAAGGTCCACATCATCGTGGAGAGAGCTGTGAGGAGCATTCTGGACAAGCTGTCCAATAAGCCCTGTAGCAACCTGCTCAGCCCATCCCAGGTGGTGGTGGAGCTGGTGCCCAGGATCCTCCTGGCCCTGTGGCTTCAGCCAGAGGAAGGCCATTCAGATCACCCCATCCTCCTAAGTGGGATGGCTGTGAGTATGGTGGTGGCCGTAGGGGAGAAGCTCTCCAACACGTTGAAGGCCTCTTCTCCTCACACCCCTTTCTCCCGGGCTGCTGCTTTTGACTCTGTGAGGTCGATCCTCGGGAGAATCAGCCAGTCCTTCTCCCTGGATGACCTCAAGACCCCTTTTTTTATGAGCTCTGTCTGTGCCTTTGTGGCGGACGAGGTGAAAAGCTACTTCCAGCCTACTGCAGACACCCTGCGAGTTCCCCCTGTCCTAGTGGTGGCCTTCTCCGCCACACTACCAGCTGATATCCAAGCAGGTGAGTAGCACTCATAGAAAGCACTCTGACAGATGCCTTTTGTCATGACATCCTGGTGCCTTGTAGTAGTAGAGCCAATCAGGATTTTAATTGTCACCCCTAACACAGATGCAGACCAGGCTTCTTCCCATCTGGAGGTTGTGGAAATCCCCCATAACAGAGAGGCAGACCCAGCTTCTTCCCACCCGGAGGTTGTGGACATCACCCCTAACACAGAGAAAGACCCGGCTTCTGCCCACCTGGAGGTTGAGGGATTCACACCTAACACAGAGTTTGACCCAGCTTCTCCCCACCTAGATGTTGTTGACATCACCTGTAGCAGAGAGGAAGACCCGGCTTCTTCCCACATAGTGGTTTTGGACATCACCCCTAACACAGAGGCACACCTGGCTTCTTCCCACCTGGAGGCTGCTGACAAAACCCGTAGCACAGAGGCAGACCCGGTATCTTACCACCTGGAAGTTGAGGACATCACCCCTAACACAGAGGCACACCTGGCTTCTTCCCATCAGGAGCTTGTGGACATCACCCCTAACACAGAGGCAGACCCGGGTTCTTCCCACCTAGAGATTGCGGTCATCAACCCTAACAAAGAGGCACACCTGGCTTCTTCCCACCTGGAGGTTGTGAACGTCACCCCTAACACAGAGGCTGAGACGGTTTCTACCCACCTGAAGTTTGTGGACATCACCCCTAACACAGAGTCAGACCCTGCTTCTTCCCACCGTATGGTTGTTGACATCACCCATAACTCAAAGGCAGACCCAGCATCTTCCCACCTGGAGGTTGTGGACATCACCCCTAACACAGAGGCAGACCCGGCTTCTTCTCACCTGGAGGTTGTGGACATCACCCCTAACAAAGAGGCACACCTTGCTTCTTCCCACCTGGAGGTTGTGGACATCACCCCTAACAAAGAGGCACACCTGGCTTCTTCCCACAAGGAGCTTGTGGACATCACCCCTAACACAGAGGCTGAGACGGCTTCTACCCACCTGAAGTTTGTGGTCATCACCCCTAACACAGAGTTAGACCCGGCTTCTTCCTATCAGGAGGTTGTGGAAACCACCCCTAACACAGAGACAGACCCGGCTTCTTCCCACCTGGAGCTTATGGACATCACCCCAAACACAGAGGCAGACCCGGCTTCTTCCCACCTGAAGGTTGTGGACATCAACCCTAACACAGAGGCAGATCCTGCTTCTTCCCACCTGGAGTTTGTGGACATCACCCCTAACACAGATGCAGACCCGGCTTCTTCCCACCTAGAGGTTGTGGACATCACCCCAAACACAGAGGCAGATCCTGCTTCTTCCCACCTGGAGCTTGTGGACCTCACCCCTAACACAGATGCATACCCTGCTTCTTCACTCTTGGAGGTTGTGGACGTCACACCTGAAGAAAAGCCTCTCATGGTGGCCGTCTACGCCACTCTGCCATCTGACATCCAAGCAGGTGAGTAAGACTTATAGAAAGCACTCTGACAGGTGCCGTTCATCATGATAACATGTAAAGTGTTGGTCCCATGTTTCATGAGCTGAAATAAAAGATCCCATTCAACTGGCCAGTGTTTAGAACCTACGGTTTGCATTTATTTACATTCTGTCCCGCTTTTGTCCCTTTCCAGAGGATGTTGCTGTGGTCACCCTGGACGTCACCCCACACGTCACCAAGGACGTGACCCTGGATGTTCCATCCAGGGCGAGGAAAGGGGCAGTCCAGCGTTTTTTTTGCAGGCTTTGGAGGGCAGTGTGCTGCTGCGCTTGCCACAAGGAAGAGGAGGAACAATATTAACTATTCATTAGACCAGAAACAGGATTGAACCATATACCATTAAATTCTTTGCATTATAGTTGCCTTCAATTCTGATTTTCTTCTGTTTAATTCTTAATTAATTTCAGAACATTTCTCTAAACTTTGTGGAGTAGGTTGTATAAATAGGTGGGAAACATCCCAATCCCAATTTTAATGCTTTTAATAATTAACTTATTACATTTTTTTTAGATGTATTATTTGACAAAAAAGTGGAGGGCGCGACAAAAAAACTTTAATCATCATAGAAAACTCTTGCTCACTATTAAAAATGCATTGTTTTATTTAAGCAAGGTTAAAAGATTAACGTTTCGGCCTAGTCTATGACAATATGCAAGTTGTGTTTGCCCAGTTAAAGGGGGACCCAGACTCACCCTGTTTCTTGAGGGTTGCAGACACTGAATAATTATCATTTGAAATAAATGGCACTTTTCAAGTCTTGACTAAAAATCTTTAATGAATATGAATTTAAATACAATTGACTTGAGGATCAGAGCAGGCAGGCTGACTGGCTTGCCCTGAAGGCCCTCTGCCTCTACCTCTGTGTGGTTAATCTCAGCCAAGAGGTTGTATGGGTTGTCTGTCTCTCTCTGGGTGTGAATCACTATCACTATGACCTCTCGCTCCGCCTGCCCGTTGGCCTGATTAGAAGGCTTCCCCTCTCATTCCTTGTTCACAGGAGCAGGGGTGATGGCATCCGGGGTAACCTCCTCCTCTCCTGTATCTAACCCATCTTTCTGGCTGTGAGTTCGACTGAGGTCACTCGTTCTCTCTCCCAGGGTGTTGGATAGTTTCTCCTCCTCTGTGTCTTGTGTATTTTCTACATTGTAGAATAATAGTGAAGACATCAAAACTATTAAATAACACATATGGCATCATGTAGTAACCCAAAACGTGTTACACATATCAAAATATATTTCAGATTTGAGATTCTTCAAAGTAGCCACCCTTTGCCTTGATCACAGCTTTGTACATACAGAATAATACGAAATGTTCTGAGACCAGGTTGCGCTTTCACCTCCCCCGGTAAGAGGGGAATAAGGCAACCTCAGAGTTACATTCAAGGATACTTTATTGACACACACGGATGAAATGGACATGGAAAGGTAGTGGAATGATAGTGGTCCTGTAATGGACAGATAACAGGGGTAATGAATATGCACAATAACTGAGAGCACAAGTAGAGCAACAACGCTATTAACAAAGGAAGGGCTGTATTAATGGCATAATGCTACCTGCGGAGTATTACACAACACAGTAAAACACAGAGAGGCAACTTACAATAGGCAATGGTAGTAAATATAAAGAACAACAAGTAAGAATGATATACATGTTACAAACTCACTTTGTGCACGTACACTATCCCACGGTATATCTGTGCATTCAAATTGTCATCGATAAATGCAATTGTGTTCATTGTCTGTAGCTTATGCCTGCCCATACCATAACCCCACTGCCACCATGGAGCATTCACAACGTTGACATCAGCCAACAGCTCGCCCATACGCTGCTTTACAAGTGGTCTGAAGTCGTGAGGCCAGTTAGAAGTACTGCCAAATTCTCTAAAGCCGCCTTGGCTTATGGTTGAGAAATTAACATAAACGTATCTGTTAACAGCTCTGGTGGATATTCCTGCAGTCCGTAAGCCAATTGCACGCTGCCTCAAAACTTGAAACATCTGTGCATTGTGTTGTGTGACAAAACTGCACATTTTAGAGTGGCATTTTATTATCCTCAGCACAAGGTGCACCTGTGTAATTATCATGCTGTTTAATCAGCTTCTTGATATGCCATATTTGTCAGGTGGATGGATTAT
The DNA here is from genome assembly GCF_964263955.1 of Coregonus lavaretus. Classification (NCBI taxonomy): domain Eukaryota; kingdom Metazoa; phylum Chordata; class Actinopteri; order Salmoniformes; family Salmonidae; genus Coregonus; species Coregonus lavaretus. The sequence goes on from NW_028164143.1 coordinate 444,366, forward strand.
CTTGGCAAAGGAGAAATGCTCGCTTACAGGGATGTAAACAAATTTGTGCACACAATTTGAGAAAAATAAGCTTTTTGTGCGAACAAAATATTTCACGCTTTTATTTCAGCTCATGAAACATGGGACCAACACTTTACATATTGCGTTAATATTTTTGTTCAGTGTAGTTATTAGGTTGGGAGAATGGGATCCTATCTGGGCTAGCTAAAGCCAACTTCATGGTTAGTAGTATGACAGAGAAAAAATAACAAGACAAATTTAAACATCACAAATCTGAGGGGGCAGGTGACCCTGTGCCCCCTTTGGGCATGACGTCTCTGCTATCAACCACATCATTCTGTCTCCGTGAATATTCAAAACAGACACATTCATTCAGGTCTGGTACAGTTCCTACCATATAGATCAGGGATGGACAATTCCTGTCCTTGGGGGCCGGAGTGGTGTCACACTTTTTCCGCACACTCTAGGAGCTCAGATGCAATAATTTAATAACCTAATAACCAAAGTTTCGACAGACAAGCTGTCTTCATCAGGGTATCCTGACGTTGGTTATTAAGTTATTAAATTATTGCATCTGAGCTCCTTGTCACGACCCGGTGCGAGAAACAGTCACTAATAATTGTCAGAACCCAGAAGATGAGGCAGACACAGCAGTACTAGAGATGGTGGTTTAATAAAGAACAAAATCCTCAGGCAAAGAAACTAAATCCACAATGTCCAAAAATAAAGCCAAGAGGCACAAAGAGGAAAACCTCCAAAAAAACAAAGAAACTCCACAAAGTGGTAAAAATCCCACCAGAGAAATATCCATATAACACAAGGCTTGGGCTGGGGCTGGGTGCTAACTTACAAACACTGAGCAAAGAACTGAGGAACACACAGGGTTTAAATACTAACAAGGGAATGACCTACAGGTGCAAACAATAATTATATCAAGAAAAAACAAAAGGTACAAAAAAGGTGCAATGGGGACATCTAGTGACCAAAACCCGAACAGTCATGGCCAAAACCTGACAGAATCCCCCTCCTAGGAACGGCTCCTGACGTTCCTACCAGCCTTCTCAGGGTGGAGGGCCCTGAACTGACGAATGAGGTCAGGGTCCAGTATGTCCTTGGCAGGAACCCAGGAGCGCTCCTCGGGACCGTAGCCTTCCCAGTCCACCAGATACTGCCAGGACCGCTGCACCCGGCGGGAATCCAGTATCCGGTGGACGGTATAAGCCGACTGGCCACCGATGACACGGGGCGGAGGGGGAGGTCTGCCTGCCGGAATAAGGGGAGAAAAAACAACAGGTTTTAATAAAGAAATGTGAAATGTTGGATTGATCTTAAGGGATCTGGGTAAGTGCAGGCGAAAAGTAACGGGATTGACTCTCCTGGCAATCTTAAAGGGACCGATGAACCTCTGGGACAGCTTGCGAGACTCCACCCGTAGCGGTAGGTTCTTAGTTGAGAGCCATACTCTCTGGCCGGGGTACAGGGTAGGACCGGGACGGCGACCTCTGTTTGCTTGTCGTTGGTACTGCTGAGAGGAACGCAGAAGATTAAGACGTGCCTTCTTCCACGTAAGCCGACAGCGTCTGATGAACCTCGAGGCTGAAGGCACTCTGACTTCTGCCTCCTGGTCCGGGAACAATAGAGGTGCATAGCCAAACTGACACTCATGCGGGGACATACCAGTGGAGGAGGAGCACAAGGTGTTGTGCGCGTACTCGGCCCAAACAATGAAGGATGACCAAGTGGACGGGTTGTTGGAAACCATGCATCTGAGGGTGGTTTCCAGCTCCTGATTCATCCTCTCAGTTTGGCCATTGGACTCCGGATGGTACCCGGAAGATAAACTGGCCGTGGCCCCTATGAGTTGGCAGAAGGCCTTCCAAAACCTTGAGGCGAACTGGGGACCTCTGTCGGAAACCATATCTTGCGGGATCCCAAAGACTCGGAACACATGGTTAATCACCAACTCAGCTGTTTCCTTGGCAGAAGGTAATTTGGTCAAAGGAACAAACCTGGCCGCCTTAGAAAACCTGTCGATGATGACTAGGATCGTAGTATTACCATGGGACGGAGGAAGGCCAGTAATAAAGTCCAATGAGATATGGGACCAGGGTCGGTGGGGAATAGATAGAGGGTGAAGGAGTCCTTGAGGGCGAAGGTGAGAAGATTTTCCCTGGCAGCACACGGAACAGGCCTTGATGAAAGTGGCAACGTCTTCCTTCATGGTGGGCCACCAGAACTTACGCTGGATGAACTCCAAGGTGCGGCCTATGCCCGGGTGACAGGTGAGGCGAGAGGAGTGCCCCCACCGAAGGACTTGGGACCTTGCTGCCTTGGGAACAAACAACCGATTAGCAGGACCTCCACCAGGGCCCGGTTCGATGGCTTGAGCTTGTTTCACGGTATCCTCCACTTGCCACGAGATCGGAGCCACGATCTTAGCGGCCGGAAGGACAGTCATGTCAGTATCTTCTCGAATGGCAGGAGAGTAGATTCGTGACAAGGCGTCCGGTTTGAGATTCTTCGACCCGGGTCTATAGGTGAGGATAAACTGAAATCGGCTGAAGAAAAGAGACCATCGAGCTTGTCTGGCGTTCAACCGCTTCGCCTGCTGGATATACTCCAGATTCTTGTGGTCCGTAAGCACTTGAAACGGTTGAGAAGCCCCCTCGAGCCAGTGTCTCCATTCCTTCAATGCCATCTTAACCGCTAGGAGTTCACGGTCCCCCACATCGTAATTCCTCTCGGCCGGGGTAAGCCGGTGAGAGAAGAAGGCGCAAGGATGAAGCTTCTTGTCTTCACCCCTCTGAGACAGGACAGCTCCAACCCCAACCTCTGATGCGTCTACCTCCACCACAAAAGGTTCCTCCGCCGTTGGTAGTGTCAGGATGGGAGCAGAGAGGATGCGCTGCTTGAGTCCTTGGAAGGCCGTCTCAGCTTCTCTCCCCCACAGAAACCTTGTGTTGCCACCCTTGGTTACCGCCGAGAGAGGGGCTGCCACCGAGCTGAAGTTCTTGATGAACTTGCGGTAAAAGTTGGTGAAGCCCAGGAAACGTTGAACTTCCTTAACGGACTTGGGGGTGGGCCAATCCGCTACCGCCTCTACCTTCTTGGGGTCCATCTGGACTCGTCCGGGTTCCACAATAAATCCCAGGAATTGTACTCGAGAGGAATGGAATTCACACTTCTCCGGCTTAACGTACAAATGGCTGTCTAGGAGGCGTTTGAGCACTTGTCTGACATGCTTAGTGTGTTCTTGAAGGGAGCTCGAAAAGATGAGGATGTCATCCAAGTACACAAACACGAAGATGTTAAGCATATCCCTAAGCACATCGTTTATGAGCGCTTGGAACACAGCCGGAGCGTTGGTCAGGCCGAAGGGCATCACCGAGTATTCGTAGTGACCAGTAGGCGTGTTGAAAGCGGTCTTCCACTCGTCCCCGGGTTTGATCCGCACAAGATGGTATGCGTTCCGAAGGTCAAGCTTAGTGAAGACAACTGCTTCCTGGAGCAGCTCAAAGGCTGTGGCCATAAGAGGTAGCGGGTAGCGGTTACGGACAGTTATGGCATTGAGTCCCCGGTAGTCGATGCAAGGTCGTAATCCGCCGTCTTTCTTGGCCACAAAGAAAAACCCTGCTCCCGCCGGCGAGGTAGATGGACGCATGAGGCCTGCTGTCAGAGCGTCCTTGATGTAGGTATCCATAGCAGCTCGTTCGGGTGGAGAAAGGGAAAAGATCCGACCCCTGGGAGGGCAGGTCCCCGGCAACAGGTCGATGGTGCAATCGTAAGGTCTATGGGGTGGTAGTTTGGTGGCCCTCTGTTTGCTAAATACCAGTTTGAGGTCATGGTAACACTCGGGAACTCGGGACAAGTCGATGGATTCTAGAGACTCGGAAGGAGAACTCTGGGAACTCGGGAAGATACAAGTGGCTTGGCACGTGGGACCCCACTGCTTGATAGTGCCCACAGACCAGTCGATGTGAGGGTTATGGCTGTGAAGCCAGGGATAGCCAAGGACGAGAGGAAACTCGGAACAGGCGATCAGATGAAAGTTCATCACTTCCTTGTGTTGGGAAACTGAAAGTCGTAAGGGGGTAGTGGCACGAGTGACAAGTCCAGATCCCAAAGGACTTCTATCCAACGTAGTAACCCTTATGGGGTCACTTAGAGGTTCAGAAGGAACGCCATTCTCCTTCGCCCAGATCCCATCCATGAAGTTACCTGCGGCTCCAGAGTCTACCAAGGCTTGAAGAGAAACCTCGTGGTCGTCCCAGGAAAGGGTAACAGGAATGAGCAGGCGGGAGTTGGATGGATGGGAGGAGGTTATGTTTCCCGTTACAGTCCTCCCAGGCCTGCACGGGAGAGTGCGTTTCCCTGGAGCCCGGGACATGTGGAGCGGAAATGGCCCGGTTTGCCGCAATATAGACAGCATCGCTCCCTCATCCGGCGGTCTCTCTCAGCCTGGGAGATGCGTCCAACCTGCATGGGTTCTGGTGGAGCCAGCGAGGATAAAGGTGGAGACTCAGAGTTGGAACCGATAGGAACTAGGGTGAGCGGTCTATGGTTTTGTTCTCTCTCTCTCAGACGCTGGTCTATGCGTGAAGCCAACTTGATAAGGGACTCGAGGTTGTCCGGTGGTTCCCGAGTGGCCAGTTCATCTTGGATGGTGTCAGAAAGACCCTTCAAAAAACACACTGTGAGCGCCTCGTCGTTCCAGCCACTTGCTGCTGCCACAGTGCGGAACTGGATGGCATAGTCCGTCACGCTGCGCCGACCTTGGCGGAGAGTCAGGAGCTGATTGGCTGAGTCAGGGCCGTTGGTAGGACCTTGAAACACTCGCTTGAATTCTTCAGCAAAGGCAGAGTAGCTGGCACAGCAGGGACTTTGGGCATCCCACACAGCAGTAGCCCAGGCTAGAGCCATTTCCGACAGCAGGGTGATGATATATGCTATCTTGGACCGGTCGGTGGGAAACGACGATGGTTGCAGCTCAAAGGAGAGAGAACATTGGGTGAAAAACCCCTTACAAACACTTGGATCCCCTGAGAACCGTTGGGGAGGCGGCAGACGAGGTTCCGCCAGGGGATTAACTGCCAGGGGCCCTTGAATCGGATGAACTGGAGCAGAAGCGGTTGCCGGGGAAAGTCGATCCGAAATCTGCTTTATGGACGTCAGCATCTCTGACAGAAGTTGAGAATGTCTAGCCATTAAGGCCTCTTGCTGAACCAGAGCAGCTTCGTGGCGTTGGACAGTCCCCTCATGGTGGGACAGCATGGAACAAAAATCCTGGGTACTGGCTGCCTCTGGGTTCATAATAATGGCTCAGTGTTTCTGTCACGACCCGGTGCGAGAAACAGTCACTAATAATTGTCAGAACCCAGAAGATGAGGCAGACACAGCAGTACTAGAGATGGTGGTTTAATAAAGAACAAAATCCTCAGGCAAAGAAACTAAATCCACAATGTCCAAAAATAAAGCCAAGAGGCACAAAGAGGAAAACCTCCAAAAAAACAAAGAAACTCCACAAAGTGGTAAAAATCCCACCAGAGAAATATCCATATAACACAAGGCTTGGGCTGGGGCTGGGTGCTAACTTACAAACACTGAGCAAGGAACTGAGGAACACACAGGGTTTAAATACTAACAAGGGAATGACCTACAGGTGCAAACAATAATTATATCAAGAAAAAACAAAAGGTACAAAAAAGGTGCAATGGGGACATCTAGTGACCAAAACCCGAACAGTCATGGCCAAAACCTGACACTCCTAGAGTGTGCGGCTCTCCTTTTCTTTTTCAAGTGTTCTACTCCGATAGCCAGCACCTCGCCTAAATAGGTGTGCGTTTCTTTCGCCTCCATATTAATCTGGTACTGGTCCTACCATATAGATCAGGCATGGACAATTCCAGTCCTTGGGGGTCGGAGTGGTGTCACACTTTTTCCCCATCCCTAGCAAACACAGCTGATTAAACGTATTGCATTCTAAACTGAAGCCCATGAGTACTTGATTATTAGAGTCAAATGTGTTAGCTGGGGCTGGGGAACAAGTGTAACACCAATCAGGTCCCGAGGACTGGAGTTGCCCATCCCTGATATAGATGCTCTGTTTGCACACATCGAGGGATGTGGTGACAGTGGAGACAAGGGAACACACATAAACAGCTTTGTCCTTTTAGAAGGTCGTCATAATCCTTACATAAATATGATGTGTATGCAAGAAATGCAGAGCCACTTCCAAAAACATATTGACAGAGTCTAGTATCTAGTAATCTAATCAATTAGTTTTCAACCCCTTTGTTATGGCAAGCCTAAATAATCTCAGGAGTAAAAATGTGCTTAACAAGTCACATAATCAGTTAGATGGACTCACTATGTGTGCAATAATAGTGATTTTCAAACGACTACATAATCTCTGTACCCCACACATACAATTATCTATAAGGTCCCTCAGTCCAGCAGTGAATTTGAAACATAGATTCAACCACAAAGACCAGGGAGGTTTTCCAATGCCTCGCAAAGTAGGGCACCTTTTGGTAGATGGGTACAATTAAAGCAGACATTGAATATTCCTTTGAGCATGGTGAAGGTATTAATTACGCTTTGGATGGTGTATTAATACACCCAGTCACTACAAAAATACAGGCGTCCTTCCTAACTCAGCTGCCGGAGAGGAAGGAAAACTATCAGGGATTTCACCATGAGGCCAATGGTGGCTTTAAAACAGTTAGAAAGTTTAATGGCTTTGATAGGAGAAAACTGAGGATGAATCATCAACATTGTAGTTACTCCACAATACTAACCTAATTGACAGAGTATGCACTCACTAACTGTAAGTCGCTCTGGATAAGAGCGTCTGCTAAATGACTAAAATGTAAATGTAAAAGAAGGAAACCTTACATGCATTGTGTTTGCAATAAGGCACTAAAGTAAAACTGCAAATAATGTGGCAAAGAAATTAACTTTATGTCCTGAATACAAAGTGTAATGTTTGGGGCAAATCCAACACAACACATCACTGAGTACCACTCTTCATATTTCCAAGCATGGTGGTGGCTGCATCATGTTATGGGTATGCATGTCATTGGCAAGGACTAGAGACTTTTTTAGGATAAAAAGAAACAGAATAGAGCTAAGTACAGTCAGAATCCTAGAGGAAAACCTGGTTCAGTCTGCTTTCCAACAGACACTGGGAGACAAATTCCCTCTTCAGCAGGACAATAACCTAAAACACAAGGCCAAATATTCACTGGAGTTGCTTACCAAGATGACATTGAATGTTCCTGAGTGGCTTAGTTACAGTTTTGACTTAATTCGGCTTGAAAACTTATGGCAAAAAAAAAAAATGGCTGTCTATATAATGTATATTGCATATATTTTACAATCCAGTTGTGCAAAGCTCTTGGAGACTTACCCAGAAAGACACAGCTTTAATCGACTCAGGGGTGTGAATACTTATATAAATGAGATATTTCTGTATTTCATTTCCAATACATTTGCAAAAATTTCAAAAACGTGTTTTCACTTTGTCATTATGGGGTATTGTATGTAGCTGCGTGAGAGAAAATATTATAATTGAATCCATTTTGAATTCAGGCTGTAAGAAAACAACATGTGGAATAAGTTAAGGGGTATGAATACTTTCTGAATGTACTGTATATCTGCAAGAAAATGATAAATATGTGAATGTTTGAAAGGGGGTCATATAAACATTGCCTTATTTATATTTTTACAGACAATATTAAGTGAATTCTGTCTGAAATAGTCATGCTATAATGGGCATAGTTTCTCAGACCAAATTTCCATTCTGGCTGAAACAAAGCAATCTGATCATGCTCCAGTCAAATACAGCTATAGGGAATGCCTATACATTGTCCAATCTCCTTCCACACATTGATTTCATTCTTCGCATCTTTATTCAGAAACAAACAAACTTGAAATTAAGTGCTGTTTCAGTGTCTTGTTGCAGGTTGTGCAATGTTCAAAAGTGTGTGTGATATTAGCATTAACTTGTGTGTGTGGTGTCAAGTGTGGTTGGTCCTATGTATGCAAATAGCCGAGATTGGATATTTCAGCACCATGGACAGCAGCGACATTGGGATAGCGAGATCTGTAATTCAGCAACACATGACACTGGATAGCGGCTGTCTCAGGTGAACTTGGCATTGGGAAAATCCCATCTAATGGGAAACGAGGCATAGGAGGCAAAAAGACTGAAGGAGAAGACTCCCACAGGAACTCTATGCTTAACTGTTCTGCCACATTCATTTCAAATGTTACATTTTTCGATTTGTAAATAAAAGGGAACACATCTGCAAATAATGTAAATTGACTTTTCTAACTACACTTTACAGCTTTAGTGTGTCTGTGCGTCATAGGTACAACTGCAAGCAATTCGCTTCTCAAATCCTTCTCAAATGTCTGTTTAATGTGAGAAACTAAATTAAAAACAACCGTTAGACTAATACAATGCGTACTGTCACAAATTATTACTATTCCCAACAAGACAACGAAGTGATGGTCTTTACCCACCATGGAGACTTATAAAGGCTACTTCCCCCCCACCAAAAGTTCCCACGCAGAGCGATGTTGTTTACTACATCATTATGCATATGTAGCGTGGTTCGTTCTGCGTTGTGTACTTTTAATTAGGACACTGCCACAACTGGAATTCTGATGGTTGGATAATTTTTATTCGACCTGCACACGAAGAGACAAAAAAATTATGTTAGCCCTTGGTGCAGCCACAGCTCTCGGGCACCTTGCTAGTTGAAGGTCAGGCAAAAGAGAACAGGTGCTGCATGCACACATTCAGTGCCTAACAACACACTATACAATACAAGTAAAATGATATACAACATAATTCTGACAAAATAAAGTTGCATTTTTTGTTGCCACAGCTCTAGGGCACCTGCGTGAGCACATAGAAACTCACTGTCTAATCAGAGACTTCAACACATTAGTTCCCACAATGAGTTCATCAACCTGCCCATCAACAATAAGCACTGGGACTACATAACAGAAGCCATAAAGTTGCATTTTTAAGTCACACATGCCCACTGGGCTAGTTTGTTCCCACCACAACCCACCAGGATGATGTCTGAAGGATCTAGAAAGTTCCCCTCTACCACTCCTGCCTCCCTCAACCGAGAGTAGTAGCCATGGACCCACTATCTAACATCCCCTTCAGCTCAACTTTATCCTGTACTAGCACAGTGGTGTAAAACAAACTGTCATTCTGAGTAATTCTCATTGTGTTCTGAAAAATGACTGTTGTTCTTGGGTACTGACTCACAAAAGTAAGAATAAACAGATTGGATATCATCATCAGTGGAGGAAAAATAAGAATGCCCCACATTGCCCTCATTTAGCAGACGCTCTTATCCAGAGCGACTTACAGTTAGTGCATACGTTATACATTTTGTTCATACCCCCCGTGGGAATCGAACCCACAACCCTGGCGTTGCGAACACCATGCTCTACGAACTGAGCCGGCCATTCCCTCCACTACCCTAGGCGACGCTGGTCCAATTGTGCGCCACCCCATGGGTCTCCCGGTCGCGGCCGGCTACGACAGAGCCTGGATTCGAACCAGGATCTCTAGTGGCACAGCTAGCACTGCGATGTAGTGCCTTCGACCACTGCGCCACTCACAGACTGAGTATTGCTGACCAGAGCCTTCTCTAACAAAGTCAAAACTTTCATTAATGTCCCACCCTCAGATACAGATGGTGCCTGGTCTGGTTCACGGCCACATTGAGAAAAAGATGACACATTAGGTCTTTTCACAGGACCCACTCCCTCCTGAGGGCAGTCAAAAACAGCAGCAACCTGCTGTGAAAGTTGTGTTCTACATGCTTTACGTTCCCTTAACAGTTCATCCAACCGATCCTGTACCTCACTGGCTGTCCAGTCACGAATGGGTTTGCTCTTGAACACTTGGGCCAACTCTTTATCAGGACAGTTGCGTACAAACATGACTGCCAACTCTGAGCACTGATTGGGTAAGGTCCTGCCCTCACTCACAAGGTACTGGTCGGCTGCCTCTGCAGCTTTGTTAAGCCTAATCCAGAAATCTATTGGACCCTCATTAGCATATGGTTTGATTGAATAGAAATCAGCTAATGGCATACCTGAGCAGACAGTATCCCCAAAGTGTTGCTTGAAAACACTGAACACCGCCTTAACATCTGTGACAACAAGGTTGTTACGCTTCCAGACTTTGGTCACATCCCGTGCCCTCCCCATGAGCCTAGACATCACCTCCCCAACATTCCCAGACCCAGTGTAACCCCTCTTCTCTAGGTAGACTTCCATTAACTCCTCCCACTCCAGGACAGAGTACTTATCTGAGCCATCACCCCTAAAAAGAGGTGGAGCACTAACATCTGACTTCACAACCAGATTCAGCTTGGACGCATCAATAAAGGTTGACCCACACTGCTCAGGCAGGGGAAACTGCTGGGGTTGGTGAGGGGGACGGGCAGGAGAAAGACTTGAAACCCCAGGCTGCAGTAAACTCGCTCTGATAGATTCTCCTATCTCTGAACCAATCTGCTTAATAAGGTCACTAAGCTGACTCGGAGGCATCCCATTATCACCGAGTACTGTGGATGATGGTACTTCAAAAGACAGAGGTGGGATACCCTGGTCAGGTGGAACAAACAGCCTACCCCTCCCAGTGCTTGCAAACTCAGGACTAGCAAACGCTCTACTCCCAGGAGCTGACTGTACAATTGGTGTAAATGGAAGGACACCCCTCCCTCTACCCACACTAAAATCCCCAGCATAACACGTCTTATGGATTTGAGAATCTTCCATGGCTCAACAGAGCACTAAAATACAATGTAATTTAGTGCATTCAAATACCAAAAAAAATAAATGCAATAAACAAATTCATCCAAAACATACAAATAAGCACGAATACCTGTATCTAATGAATATGCTACATTCACTTTCACTGTTTACAGTATATATTCACTTACAGTAAGCCATCAACAAATTCACATGCGCAGGTCGTGCACCTCATCCACATGCACAGCTCCGGCGGTCGGCTTGAGCTGACCAGTCGGCAGGTCACGTAATTAGGACACTGCCACAACTGGAATTCTGATGGTTGGATAATTTTTATTCGACCTGCACACGAAGAGACAACACACAATATGTTAGCTCTTGGTGCAGCCACAGCTCTCGGGCACCTTGCTAGTTGAAGGTCAGGCAAAAGAGAACAGGTGCTGCATGCACACATTCAGTGCCTAACAACACACTATACAATACAAGTAAAATGATATACAACATAATTCTGACAAAATAAATGACATACCTGTACACGAAGAGACAACACACAATAGCTTAGCCCTTGGTGCAGCCACAGCTCTCGGGCACCTGCGTGAGCACATAGAAACTCACTGTCTAATCAGAGACTTCAACACATTAGTTCCCACAATGAGTTCATCAACCTGCCCATCAACAATAAGCACTGGGACTACATAACAGAAGCCATAAAGTTGCATTTTTAAGTCACACATGCCCACTGGGCTAGTTTGTTCCCACCACAACCCACCAGGATGATGTCTGAAGGAGCTAGAAAGTTCCCCTCTACCACTCCTGCCTCCCTCAACCGAGGTACAATATCTGCGCGCAGAGTAGTAGCCATGGACCCACTATCTAACATCCCCTTCAGCTCAACTTTATCCTGTACTAGCACAGTGGTGTAAAACAAACTGTCATTCTGAGTAATTCTCATTGTGTTCTGAAAAATGACTGTGTTGTTCTTGGGTACTGACTCACAAAAGTAAGAATAAACAGATTGGATATCATCATCAGTGGAGGAAAAATAAGAATGCCCCACATTGCCCTCATTTAGCAGACGCTCTTATCCAGAGCGACTTACAGTTAGTGCATACGTTATAAAAAAATGTCATACCCCCCGTGGGAATCGAACCCACAACCCTGGCGTTGCAAACACCATGCTCTACGAACTGAGCCGGCCATTCCCTCCACTACCCTAGGCGACGCTGGTCCAATTGTGCGCCGCCCCATGGGTCTCCCGGTCGCGGCCGGCTACGACAGAGCCTGGATTCAAACCAGGATCTCCAGTCCCCCAGGACTGTGTTGTGTTACCTGCTTGACAATAGTATTGATGTCCCCCAGGAGAGCAGCAGCAGGTTGCATGTTGTTCCCCATCTCCTCAGCACACAGATCAACCTTGACATTGACCTTGACATAAATAACGTATGTGGAACGTTACTACAACATACCAGCAACGACACGACAGGAAGAGCGCCGTGCGTGACACATGTAACAGCAGCTGGAGGAGTGGCCAAACCTCAAGCTAAACACAACAGAAATAACCAGGCAGCACCACATAATGCTAAGGCTGACACACACACGTTCCCTTTTATAAACCGGGTGACTCGAGCCCTGAATGCTGATTGGCTGAAAGCTGTGGTATATCTGACCGTATAACATGGGTCACGTTGAGGGAGGAGGTCAGAGACCTGGCCGTGTGGTGCCAGGATAACAACCTCTCCCTCAACGTGACCAAGACAAAGGAGATGATTGTGGACTACAGGGAAAAAAAAGAGGACTGAGCACGCCCCCATTCTCATCGACGGGGCTGTAGTGGAACAGGTTGAGAGCTTCAAGTTCCTTGGTGTCCACATCACCAACGAACTATCATGGTCCAAACACACCAAGACAGTCGTGAAGAGGGCACGACAAAGCCTATTCCCCCTCAGGAGATTGAAAATATTTGGCATGGGTCCTCAGATCCTCAAAAAATTATACAGCTGCACCATCGAGAGCATCCTGACTGGTTGCATCACCGCCTGGTATGGCAACTGCTTGGCCTCCGACCGCAAGGCACTACAGAGGGTAGTGCGTACGGCCCAGTACATCACTGGGGCCAAGTTTCCTGCCATCCAGGACCTCTATACCAGGCGGTGTCAGAGGAAGGCCCTCAAAATTGTCAAAGACTCCAGCCACCCTAGTCATAGACTGTTCTCTCTGCTACCGCACGGCAAGCGGTACCGGAGTGCCAAGTCTAGGTCCAAAAGACTTCTCAACAGCTTCTACCCCCAAGCCTTAAGACTCCTGAACAGCTAATCATGGCTACCCGGACTATTTGCACTGCCCCCCCACCCCATCCTTTTACGCTGCTGCTACTCTGTTAATTATTTATGCATAGTCACTTTAACTCTACCCACATGTACATATTACTTCAACTACCTCAACTAGCCGGTGCCCCCGCACATTGACTCTGCACCGGTACCCCCCTGTATATATAGCCTCCCTACTCTTCTTTTATTTTACTTCTGCTCTTTTTTTCTCAACACTTTTTTTGTTATTGTTTTATTTTTACTTTTTTGTTAAAAATAAATGCACTGTTGGTTAAGGGCTGTAAGTAAGCATTTCACTGTAATGTCTGCACCTGTTGTATTTCCGCGCATGTGGCCAATAAAATTTGATTTGATTTGATTTGAAATGTATTTTGACTGTTCGAATTACGTTGGTAACCAGTTTATAATAGCAATAAGGCACCTCTGGGGTTTGTGGTATAGGGCCAATATACCACGGCTAAGGGCTGTATCGAGGCACTCCGCGTTGCATCGTTGCACCACACCCCCTCGGGCCTTATTGCTTAAATATAGATGTACTGTACAGCACTAAGACAGCCATGACATTATTTGGAGAGACCACAAAGACTTATAGAGAAGCTATATAATTGATAGACTAAATCCAATAGACTGAGTCAAATACCTTTATACCTGGTTACAATGAAATGTAGTTCACTATGAAATGACCTGTGACTAGGGTTGCAAAATTACAGTTACTTTCCCAAAATTCCCAGAAATCCCTGTTGGAAGATTCCAGAAATCAGAACGGAATAAGAAGAAAATCCGAAAAAAAGAAGGAAAAAAAAGAAACCCTACTGGTGACCTTTGACCTAGCTGGATGACCTTTACTTGGGTGTCAAACCTGGGGGGAAGGCCAAAGTGCAGGATCCAGTTGAGTCTGGCACCAAGTAGGACCACAACATCAGACTGGAGCAGAGCTCTGCAGTCCCCACCAAGACCATAGAACCAGGAGGATAGGAAGAGGAGGAGGAGGAGGAAGAGAGGAGGAGGAGGATAGGAAGAGAGGAGGAGGAGGATAGGAAGAGAGGAGGAGGAGAGCAGGGACAAAACAAAATGTAATGAAAAGAGGCTAGTTATAGGAGTAGTGTAGTTGTTTGATTGACACCAGTTTACATTGACATGACCTGGCCAGGAGAGACTAGTTATAGATAGGGATTTCAGGAGTTTCGTGGTCCGTTCAAATGGTCAGGGAAATTATTGGTCCTACTTATACAGTCAATGGTCTGTACATGAATATGATGCCAGCTGAGAGAAGGAGAGGCTGACCTGGAGCGGGCAGCAGCAACACAGTTGGGGTGATCGTCAGGCAGCACCCCTTTACCCATGGGGGTGGGCAGGAAGGGCAGGTCACACCCCTCCACCAGCTCCTTCAGAGCCCCCTCTGCTCTTCCATGGGCTGCACCTGCAGAGGGACACAGACAGAGGGCACTGCCACACGGATTTCAACAGACTGGCCTTCACAACTGGGATGCATTCAGCTGAGCAAAACGTTGTGCAACGTTCAGATAGAAATATAGCATGTAGAACGAACGTGCCTCTCGGACAGGTAGAATGAGAAATCATGTCAACAACATTTGTCTACTGAACGTGGCCCTATTTTCGACTGAACCGTGGTACATTTACATTTTAGTCATTTAGCTGACGCTCTTATCCAGAGCGACTTACATGAGCAATTAGGGTTAAGTGCCTTACTCAAGGGCACATCAACAGATTTTTCACCTAGTCGGCTCGGGGATTAGAACCAGCGACCTTTCGGTTACTGGCACAACGCTCTTAACCACTAAGCTACTTGCCGCCCCGGCTGTGGTACAGTGCTATATGTGTTACAGTGCGTCTCACCTGGCTATTGATCTCTCCTGGACAGACGCACGTAACATAACTGGAAGTAGCGTCTGTCAACAGACTGGGATGTGACAACTTTGTTCCGGTACGCTGATTTTTCACCACTAATCATTTGGACAAATCACGATTTCGCAGGTACTCGCATCTTTTCAATTTCAGAAGGGGAGGGGACATTTGGCCCATAAACTTGCCTGAAACTTGCAGAGAGTTTCCGTTTAGGGGGGTGGAAACTTCGCAAGTGGCGTTAGTATCTTTCTCTTAACATCTCCCCAGACCTTAACCAAGTATCTGACGCAATTATGCAACATTTTAGTTCTGTTTCCCCCAGATTATCTGGCTATTAAAAAAGCAATGCCTATATTTGCCAATGATGAGTAAAGGCCGTTTGGCTCCTTTCAGGACCGCCAGTGCTTCTGTGATCGCCATATGGTCAGCCATACTCACAGGAGGAGGTGGACTACAGGGCACCTCTCTGACAAAGGAAATAATAAATAATAGGTCAAACATTAAACATGTTACCTAGCAACTGTATTGCATATGTAAATACATCATGAAGGTCTATTGAGGCTTATTGCTATTCTCTGATGAGAATATTTTGATATAGTGCTATATTTTCTAAGTAATTTAATTTCTGGTTCACTTCAGACGTTAAAAGGTATAACAAAATAAAATAAAAATGACTACGGTGATGTGAATTCAGAGGTATACATATTCAACAGTAACGCATTAGTATACATTTTAAATGGATGAAAGACAGTGATGGCCACTAACCTGGCTCTGCTCCTGTCCAATTTAGCATTGACCATGTCCCCAGATATGTCTACGTATACAGCACCTGGACGTCCATACATGCTAGTGCGTGCTGCCTTAGACAGACCAAACACCCTTCCATTCAGATCAATTAAGGCTGTGCTGTGCTCTTATGAAGCAGTTAAGGTACCTTGCTAAGCTGGAAAATTAGAGGTCAGAAAACAGACAATTGCAGGTGATACCAAATGATATGAAGAGGACTACACAGAGGGAGTCAGAGTAGACTGTATACCTTCTCTACCACTGAGGAGATCATATCCAGACTGCTAGACCTAGCAGAGAACTTACTGTACAATCTGCATGCCTCCACCTGACAGAGAAAGAGGACCACAAATAACAAATGATTTCCTCTTTCAGCAATTAAACTGCTAGGGCCAGTTTCCCAGACAGAGATTCTCTATTGAGTTTGCTTTTTAGGTCATGACTAGGCTTAATCTGTGTCCCGGGATACCATCCCCTAATGTTCAATAGTCATAAATGTCATGGTTGAATCGGTACCTGTGGAAACTCTTGAAACGCCCCAGTGGTCTCTTGGTTTTTATCAGAGGAGCCTCCAATAACAATCACAGGCCTACAGAGAGAGAGGTATCACACAATGACATCAACTGACAAGCTGAGATAGTTTGGAGTCCTCAGATCATTTTTTGCAGTGTGCGGATAGCATCCCTTCTTTTGAAAGGCCACTGAACATGAGTAGTAGGGTCTTCTGTTTGTGGAGTTCTAGCATACCAGCAGTTCATGTTAGCATTGGCCATTGCACCAAGTGAATGGATGAGTCCCGGTCCAGACACAACCAGACATGCACCTGGACTGGAGAGGAACAGACAGACAGAGGGAAAGACAGGAAGACAGGCAGACAGACACACAAAGGGTCAGACAGACAGGCAGACATAATTAGCAATGCAAAAAAGCTATGAAACTGACCCTCACACACTACACGCTCCTGTAGTCTATGTAAGGGTAGTTAATATCACATGATTTGGGGAGAGCTGGTTTAGTAATAAAAAGGTGGCTTAGGGCTTGTTCATTGCGCATTCCCACATACTTGATTCCTGAGGCTTGAGCTGCCATAGCTACTTCAATGACTGGAACACCAACTATTCCAAACATATATTCTACATTCTGTAGAGAGATACATGTAGATACAGTATATTTACATTTTTTAAAACATTTTTAGTCATTTAGCAGACGCTCTTATCCAGAGCGACTTACAGTTAGTGAGTGCATACATTTTCATTCTGAATTGTATATGAATTGTTACAATGTAGTTTAGATTTTCTTTGCATTGACACACACATTGGCATGCATCAACAAGGGTGTTAACACAGAGCTGCCAACTCTCACGCTTTCGCCGTGTGACACACGTTTTTGCCTGTTTTCACACGCACTCACGCCACACATCCAATTTCTCAAGCAAAAAAAATCGGCAGAGACTCGTTCGTTCCTTTTTTCAAACTCCCCGACGGTAGATGGCGCTGATGAGCGCCAATGAACCATATGTGCTGCACCCCGAAGTTAGCGACAGAAGAAGAGATACCATTGCCGTGAAAGTCAACATAAGATGAGCAGGTCACTACCTTTTTTTTTTTTTTGTCATTTAGCAGACGCTCTTATCCAGAGCGACTTACAGGAGCAATTAGGGTTAAGTGCCTTGCTCAAGGGCACATCGACAGATTTTTCACCTAGTCGGCTCAGGGATTAGAACCAGCAACCTTTCGGTTACTGGCACAACGCTCTTACCCACTAAGCTACCTGCCGCCCTGAAGAAGTCTGATAAGAAGCTGAGCTGAGACTAGGTATGTAACAATGAAATGTCGTCCAATTGAATACTCACTCTCTTAAACTTTAAATCTTGAAATAAATTATTTGTTTGTGCGTGTGAACATGATTTAGTGTGGTGAATGTAAACTCAGCTGATTTCGAACAGGTAAGATGTATTCCAAAGAATTTAACATAAATACAGGAAATGTGTGCAATAGAAGTAGGTATGTTTTTGTAACTGAGAGTAGAGTTATTAAACCAACATGACCATTTTAATTGTTTAAGGTTTCAAAGATGTCCCGTAAGAGACCTTTGCCAGGACAAAAGCGAAACCTTTTATTTTATTTAAAGAACCAGCCAAGTGAGAAAAGACAGACAAACACACTGACAGAACAGCCAGAACGATTGATAGAAACGACAGGACAACAGACAGAGGAGCAACACAAAGGACAGAGAGAGCAGGAGACAGGACAGACTGACAAACAAGCAGAGGAGCAACAGACAGGACAGATTGACGCACATGCAGAGGAGCAACAGACAGGACAAATAGAACAACCAACAGGGCAGATGGAAGAAGACACAGAGGGACAGAAAGAAGAGACCCCCCCAATCCAACAGCAGGGCCAGAAGAGTCGTGCTCTGGCTGGAGCAGCAACATATAGATCCATTTTCAAAAATGAGTGGACCTCTTCATGGCCATTTATTACCAGAGGGAGCCTCAACACGCACTACTGGTGTGCAGTCTGCCGTATTGAAAACTCATGTTGCCACCAGGGTGTGACAGATGTAGTGCGCCATATAAAAAGCAAAAGGCCACCAAGATAAGCAACGAGCTCTCCTGTCCACAGCCACAATATCCCAATATGCAATGGCCGTTCCATCTGTTGGGGGTATGTCTGCACAAGAGGTTAAGGTATGATATGTGTAATGATTCTGTCAAGGTTCAATCAAGAGTTTTGTGTTCTAGTTGATCACGGTAAAGTCATGGTTGATAGTTTTGACTAATTTGTGGTTTGTATTTCAGTGTAGTACAGTCCAGTTTTCTTAATTTGAGATCTTAGTTGCTGAATGTGTTTTTTACCTGTGCCCTATTATCGCAGGCGTCTATTTTAAATAAACTATGGTCTTTTGGGAGGATTAATAATTTTTAATTTCTTACAGACAAGAAGGGCTGAGGTCAAAATGACAGCTGGGTTGGTAGTTCACAACGTCCCCCTAGCCTTTGCGGACCACCTGGGGCCTCTCCTAAAATAATGTTTCGGAGATTCGAAGACAGCGCAGGAGTACAGGTGTGCCAGGACTAAGTCATCCTGCATTACCAATGAAGCACTCGCACCATATTTCACACAGGAGCTTGTGAAGGAGATGAAAAAAGCCCCGTATACCCTTGTTACGGATGGGTCGAATGACACTGGTATTTCACAAACTATTTGAGATTTTTCTCATCTGCAAAACATGTGCTTTGTGTATTTTTAAACATCTAATAACATGAACATCTGTATGATTCTAACTTGTCATTATAGGAGTGGAAAAGATGAACCCGCTTACTGTCCGGGTCTTCATGGGCAGCAAAGTTGTCCACCAGTTCTTAAATACGTGCACAACAAGTGGGAGGAGATGTGGGCCAGCAAGTGAGATCTTCACCAAAATTAACTCCACCATAGAGGAGCATGGCATCCCTTGGGAGAACTGCATTGGTCTCTCAGTTTACAATGCAGCTGTGAACATTGGACCACGTAATCCCATTGCCTCTAGGGTGCTCCAGAAGCATCCCAACACCTATATTCATGGTTATCCTTGTCATGTGGCACATAACACCGCCAAAGCTGCAGGAGTGGGATTTTTTAAAGATGTTTTAAAGTGAGTTAAGGCCTGATTTATCTTTACATGTAACTTTTTATTTGTATCCTAATTACGTGCATTGACTGAATGCGTTACGATTGATTTATGCATTGCAGGTGTACGGTTTTGATTTTGAGGATATGGTAGTGGACATCGGTTACTGGTTCAAGGGTAGCTCAAATCGGAAAGGATACCTGTCAGGTATGCATGTTTGATACTATTAAGTGTAATACTGAAATGCTGAGCTGTAGAAAATATATGATATGGATTTAATGTCTAAAACAGAGTTTTGTGAGCTCCATGAAGCGGAGTACATGGAGGTCCTCCTGCATATCTCGGTCCGTTGGCTAAGCCTTGAACGTTGTGTGACCAGGATCCTGAGGCTGTATGAACCTCTGGCCAGCTACTACAAATCTGCTAGTATGGTCATCAATTTTCAATTTCATTATGCAGCAACTACATGGATTGTTAGTCACATACTTGTATTAATGACAACCTCTTGTTTTGTGTTATTTATTGATTGATTCAAGATGAAAATCAGGCCAGGTTCAAGAGACTTGTGCAGACATTCACTGTCCCCATGACAGAAGTGTACCTGCTGTTCTTCCAAGCCACCGTACCAACTTTCACTTCTTTCAACTTGCTGCTTCAGAGAGAGCAGTCATCAATATTTTTGTTACATGATGAGGTGGGATTGGATTTTGCAGTTTTTTTCCATTCTGTGTTTCTTGCTGATATCTGCAGGGGTCCTCTAAAACAGGTTTCACCTACTATTTTTGTAAATGTCTGTTATAGATGGTGAAATTCGTACGCAAGCTATGTTCCAAGTTTATGGTTCCAGCAGCTCTGCAGTGCCATGAGGAGCCTTGTGAAATTGCCTTTGAAGAAAAGGCAAACCATTTACCAGGTTAGTATTTGACTATTATTATGATCAAACACTGTGATATGTGATATTTAGCCTTGTACATTATACCGATATGCTGTATTGGGTTCACAACCAGGGCTAAAATTAACAGATTACTCGACGAGGGTGACATCACACCACAGCAGGTGGATTCATTCCATGAAGCTGTGTTGTGTTTCCTGACAAGTGCTGTGGACTATGCACTTAAGAAGCTGCCACTGGAAGAGCTTCATGGAAAAAAATCAAGGTATGTTTTTCCATTGTGTTTTGGTGCATTTTCCATAGGTGACAGGAGCCAAAGAATTCGAGAGGCTTGCTGCCGTCGCCAAGCTTGTCCTGGTGTTGCCCCATGCAAACGCAGATGCTGAGAGGGTGTTTTCAGTTGTGGGACTGAACAAAACCAAGAGAAGAAACAGCCTAGCATTGGATGGCACCCTGTCCTCAATAATGACCATAAAGATGGCCAATCTGGAGCCCTGCTTCAAATGGGAGCCCCCCTCCGATATCATCAAGGCCTCCAAGAAGGCCACAGGCCAGTATAACCATGCCGACAGATCATAGACAAGAGGCCCATTTGAGATGAGCCAGGTCTGCGCAGAATCGATTACCAGCGATCACCGCCCAATGCATGCTGGTTAGATTTGTGTCCGACTTGATCCCGACTTTCTCTGACGTCATGCACACGCGGGCAACGATAACCTCATGAGATCAAGGCAGCCGCAGTTCTGAGATGCAGGCAGTGCAATTGCTTTTCACCGACTGCAGGACCCAGGCGGACCCAGGACAAAAACTCACTATGTTAACATATGCTATTCCACATAAACATCTAAATGTTTTTCTACAACAATATGAATAGTTAGCTATACCAGTGCAATGACCTATGGCACACTTTCACAACTCGTAGTGCTACATTCTCACTGCCAAGGACATGATCAGCGACTAATATATTCTTAGCAACACGGTTACACAGTATAACACTGTTTTATATAAATTGCACACACTTCACCTGAGCTTTTAGTGCCTCTGCAATGAGCTGAGCCCCAGTCACATCTTCCATTATTATTGTCGAGAAATCTGTTCAAAGTGCAAACGCGGTTAGCAATGCTTTCTTGGACTTGTTGTTCAGTAGCTTATAAATCGTGTTTAGATCTCTTGCAAATCATTAGTTTTTGTCTGCTTTCCAGCATGCATTACATGAGTAGCTTTTTCTTCTTCAGTGGGGTTTATAGACAGTTGGCATCCAACGTTATGGTGCATTACTGCCCCCTATTGTACAGAAGTGTGGACATGAGCCGTGCAATAGCAGTCATGAATATTTAATAAACTAGTAGCATTTTTCTTTTTTTATTGCAAGAAATACATAATAAGCCCTCATTATGTGTTTATAACTGCACTTAACTTAACACTTAACTCAATTAAGTCATTATGAGTGTATGACAGTATGAAAAAAAATAAAAATTATGCACTCACTAACTGTAAGTCGCTCTGGATAAGAGCTTCTGCTAAATGACTAAAATGTAAATGACTTGAGTGTATGCATTATAGATATAGGCTTTTTTTTTTTTTTTTTTTTTTTTTTTTTGTCATTTAGCAGACGCTCTTATCCAGAGCGACTTACAGTTAGTGAATAAATATATATATGTATATATTTTTTTTTACTGGCCCCCCGTGGGAAACGAACCCACTCCCCTGGCGTTGCAAACGCCATGCTCTATCAACTGAGCTACATCCCTGCCGGCCATTCCCTCCCCTACCCTGGACGATGCTGGGCCAATTGTGCGCCGCCCATGAGTCTCCCGGTCGCGGCCGGCTGCGACAGAGCCTGGATTCATAGAAAGTGTTACAAATGTTCTCCTGTCATCTTATAGGAGATCCATTCATGGATTTAGTTATGGCTTGAGAATGTGACTGGTCTACGGAGTTCTCCTTTATGTCTGTCTTTGTATGTGACAACAACTTTTCTGTATTATGTGTATTTCCACAATCAATAATCATAAACGGTACTTCACTATGAATACTTTTGACTATGTGATTTGAAGTACTTTACCGTTATCTTGCACATACATGAAGACTACTATAGACAGAAATCAATGCAGTAATGTTTTATTAAATAAAGGCTCTGATTAAAATATAATATTAATAAAATCAGGCATTTGGCTAATTCTTCTTCCCAGAAGCTCCTCTGAATGGTTTGGAGATGGCTCTGGAGAGAGCGTGTAACACCCTGACTATGAGTGGGCGTTTACGGGACTGGGACTCCTGGGGAGCAGGGGCCGGTGTGGTTGTCAGGTCCTCCTTGGGAGGGGAAGTGGATGGAACCTCTGGAACCTCACACTCAGCATCTGTCATAAGAACATTTCATAATCAGAAAATGAATGTGTGTGTTTGTGTCTGTCCGTCTGCCTGCCTGTCCGTCTGCCTGCCTGTCCGTCTGCCTGCCTGTCTGTCTGTCTGTCTGCCTGCCCGTCCGTCTGCCTGTCCGTCTGTCTGTCTGTCTGTCTGCCTGTCTGCCTGCCCGTCCGTCTGCCTGCCTGTCCGTCTGCCTGCCTGCCTGTCTGTCTGTCTGCCTGCCCGTCCGTCTGCCTGTCCGTCTGTCTGCCTGTCTGCCTGTCTGTCTGTCTGCCTGCCTGTCCGTCTGCCTGCCTGTCCGTCTGCCTGTCTGTCTGTCTGTCTGTCTGACTGTCTGTCTGTCTGTCTGTCTGTCTGTCTGTCTGTCTGTCTGTCTGCCTGTCCGTCTGCCTGCCTGCCTGTCTGTCTGTCTGTCTGCCTGCCTGTCCGTCTGCCTGTCTGTCCGTCGGTCTGCCTGTATCTGTTGTCACTGTTTTAACAAGCTTGTCATAGGGTGATACATCAATATGACATTATCGATGCTTATCACTTACCCTGTGAAATATGAGTCTCTCTGAGACGTTTGGTAGGCAGTGCATCCTGTTTAGGGTGGCTCTTCGGTTCCCCTTTTGTCTTGAACAGCTGTTGACAAAACACATCAGGACAACTGAGCCTGTGTAAAATACAGAGTGTGCATCCCAAAATGCACCCTATTCGCTACGCAAGGCACTACTTTTGAAAAGGGCCCATAGAGCGCTGGTAAAAAGTAGTGCACTATATAGGGAATAGGGTGCCATTCGGGACATAGCCATTGACTCTCTCCCATGTGTATTAGGATTGCATTACAGCGTCCTCACTCAACCTCCTAAAGACAATGACAACAGTTTTGTTCTAATGCTGAGAGACAATAGGGGTGTAGTGAATCTGTAGGGTAAAATTCAGCCCTGCCTTACAGAGGTAATCTCAAAACACAGAGCACCCTACCTTAATCATGATCTTTGGAAACTTATGCATTTTCGGTAGGAAACGCCACTTCCTGTTCTTCTTAGTCTCTTCCCCTCTGGCAGAGGGAAGGCGGGCCATGCCGTCAGCCTTTACATCAGCCGGGCTAAGGCTCCTGGCAGGGAATTCCTCAGTAGCATTAAGGTCAGCTACAACACCATGAGTGATGTCACTTGTGGCATTGCTGGTGTCTGAGTGAGAAGAGCACGCTAGTGTGACCGACCTGTGTACAATAACTGGGAGAAGAGGACGCAGCCATTGAAGTCAGTCACTGCATCCCAAATGGCATTCTCTTCACTTTATAGTGCACTACTTTTGACCAGGACCCATAGGGTCTGGTCAAAAGTAGTGCACTAAATATGGAAGAAGGTGCCATTTTGGACACAACCAGTGAATTTTACATCATAAAACGCAATGTATTGAGCATCATGTTACAATTAAGTCCTATGCAGATGAAAAGAGGTACTTTCACTTACCATCCTCCATTGTAGACTTGGACACATAAGTCAGGCTGTCCATCACCACGTCTGTCATCAACTTGATGACCTGATCCAAAACCATTTCAGCTGATGGTGGCAAAGGCCTTCCCATACACTGCCCCAGGAGTCTCCTAACAGAAGTCTGGGCAAAGTTGTAAATGAGCTCTGAGGCATCGTCCTTTGACAGCTTCCTCAGGGCTGGTTTAGGCAGCGCTGGTTGAGAGAGGCTTCTGTGGCCAACCATGGATTGAAGCTGACGGTTTATGGTTATCTCCTGAATGAGACCATGGACCTTTGCGATCAGGTTGCCAGATGCACCTTGAAGGGCTTCAACTGACAGGAGCCTATCCAGATGTTCTTCTGCTGAAGTCATCTCTGGGTCGTCCGTCTTCAATGTGTCCATTATAGTTTTCACTATGATATTGGTGTCAGATATGTTTATTTCTTGTTGGCTCACAAGCATTGACCGTGAACCTGTCTCGTCCATTGCGATTGAGGTATGGGATTCTGTCCTTGTGATCTCATCGGCAGCGCTCATGTCAGGCAACTGGTCAAGGCTCTCCAGTACAGAGTCTAACATGTTAGTGGCTATCAGACACTCCTCACTTGCAATCTGCCCAACAGATGAACTCTCAGAGTTGGCCAATCTACACTTGATCACATTTAGGATCAAGCTGAGCGTCTTCTTTGCAGTTTTGCTAAAGCCTTCTTGGCTGACTGCCACTGTTACGTCTTTTAGAGCCACAAGAGGTTTGCAACTTTCACTCAATCCACTGCCGTGGAGAGGAGAGGCTCTCTTCAAACTGTTGTTGCTCACAACTGACATACTCCTGGTGGGCAGAGTGACATCCTCACTGCATGTGTCAATTACATGGTGGTCTGTTGAAGAGCCACTCGAAGACAGAAGGGTTTTAGACCTTTTAGCCAAACAGACTTTTGACAAAGGCTTCTCACTTCTCACAGACGGAGGGCGGCTCCTGTCCTCAACAAGAGCAGTGTCAGCGGACTTAGAACGTCTGAGTGTCTCCACAGGGGTGGAGTCCAGCACATATTTGGCTGTGGTGACTGACACTGGTGGAAAAGAGAAAAAGATGTTCAGTCTATCCTTTACTCTGTGGTACATGGTTTGAGCAGCATCCAATAAGTTGTCAAAGACAACTCTGGGTTTGAGCTGGAACTCCAGCTTTTTCTCTCCTAGTGGGAAGGAGTCTGCGTCGTCCACAGTGTACTGGGATACACTTTCAAGGTCTTGCATGATAATATTTACTATATCTTCGGCTGTAGAAACCGCATGGTGTGAGAAGGTGGTGCTAGGCATGCTCTGTAGCAAAGAATGGCTGGCTTTGCTAGCAGCTCTGAGAATGGTCTCATTCACAATGTGTTTGGCCTTAGCTCGGAACTCAGCACTGTGAAAGCTCTGGATAGAAATGTTAGAGGTTCTGCTGGCTGCACTAAGAGATCGCGTGAGTGTGGCAATCTCGGCTGACGTCACATCACTCGAAATGGTGAGGTCCTCCAATTTCGAAATTATCGAGTCCAACTTCTGGTTGAAGTCGAAGGATGAATTTGACGTGCTCTCCCCAACGGAAGCGGAGCAGTTTTCCTTTGAAGTGTCCACCCTCAGCACCGAGATCACCTGTTTGATTACCCCTTTAGTGCAGGTGTCGAGGGTGAGCTGGTAGGCTGAGGCTGAGGACTTAGAAGGGGTCTTACTGTCTGTCTTCTGTACAGGAGACACTGCCAAAGTGGCCTCAGTTACAGGAGATTCCTGCACAGTGGCCTCAGTTACAAGTAGTCCAGTTGCAGAAAGCTCGATTTGCACAGGAGTATTTTTTCCCTCAGTGAGATGGTGGGAGGTGAACAGCTTCCTTAGTTTGTCCAGGGTTTTGGTATAAATCTTCTGGGAACCTGAACTCACTTCCACCCAGAACATTTTGCGACCTGATTTCGTACGCTTGGAGGCCTTATTGACCTCATATACCTCAAGCAGGTCGGAAATAATTCCACCAAAGAGATCAGAGGATGCCTCCTCAATATTCTCTGAGGAAACATGGACAGATAGGATTTCCGACAGTTTCCCACAAGTGTCGGTTTTATCCAGCGCAGCAGTATATGTCACAGCTGCATCCTGAATGACCTGAGTGATGCATTGCTCAGCTTTGACAATATACTCCTCCACTGGTTGACCATGGAGGATGTCAACTTTATCAGCAGGGAGCTCCTTCTGAATACTCACATTCTCCTCTGATGGGCATGGGTTGTTGAAGATAATGCTCTCAGTGACCATCTTAGAGGAGGCGAGAGATGAGTCGAGAAGCAGAGATCTGTATATTGTCGAGGTGGACATCTCTGGGTGCTTTATCACAGCAGCCACCTCCAAAATGGCCGACGGGCCCCGGAGGATGTCAGAGATATCCATGTCCTCAATGGTCTCTACCAGAGACGATAGTAGGTCTCTGGCTGCCAGGTTGGTAGGTCTCTGGTTCTCGAGCTCTGTTTTGATTGCTTGACAGGCAGTTACCAGAGCAACAACAGAGCGAGAACACAACTGCTTCAAGGTGGAGTCAGAAAAAGATGATGACAGATCTGTCATGGACATGGTGGAGAGTTGACTCTCAGAGACAAACGGGCTGAGTTTGACAGACACCTGTCTGACCAAGTCCCCAGCAAGAGCTCTCATATCTATTGCTCCACTAGCTGAGTTGTGGGAGCAGGCACTCTGTGGCCTTGACGGGTTCCTGTTATCCAAAAATCCTGTTATCCAAAAAACCTCAAGTACAAGATCCACAACATCGGATGACACTTCTATCATTCTGTTGTCGGACAGAAATGTACTTGGATGAATGGTGCCTGCATTCACAGTCCAGTCGCAAATGGAGTTGTTGGACTGACTCTGGACTAGTGGAACTAGACAGGTTTCACTTGGACCTTGGCCAAAGAGCTCTGCCATTTTGAGCAGAACTGATCTTAAGACCTTCGACTTGGAAATGTTCAGCAGTGGGTCGTTGTTGGACAGTCTGGTGGATGGTCTGCTAGCCGATCTGTGAACCACTAGGCTTTGTATTTCTGCCGAAATGGCAGTTAGAAAATAGGTCAAGGGGCTGGTCGCTCTCCCCTCATTTCCTCCGTTGGTTTTAGCCTTGATGATGCTATCTATGATGATGACTATGACCTGTCCAGCCAGAGGACCCAAGATGGCCTCAAGCTCCCTCTCTAACTCAAGGGGAGACTTGTGGCCGAGCGCAATATGCTCTATGGCATGGGAATACATCTTAGAAGTCGCCATGCTTAGCATCTCTTGGGCAAACTGTTGACTTGCTGAGATACTTCCAGTCAGCAGAACTAGAGTTCCCTGACTGACACTTCGCATTAGCTCAGCCCATCTGGAGTTGAGAAGGTTTATAACCAACTCGACAATACCCATCATAAACTTGCCGTCCGTTGACATTTTGCTAGGTCTGTATTTCTCCTGTCTACTCCGTTTGGGCGGCGGTACGATGTCGCCCTGCGACTGGCCGCTCTGGACCATGTCGAAGACAGAGTCCTCAGAGATGCCAAACACAGATCTCAGTGGTGCTGAGTGTGGTCTGTGTCTCATCTCTCTATCGCCACCCTCAGGTGAGGAGACATATCGCTCATTGTCCTCACTCAGCAAAGAGGTCAAACACCTGCAGAATGCACAATAGAAATTAATAATACATGGTAACAAAATAAAAAAATATGATCCAAGAATTTGGGACACAAACTCAACCTTGTTATTGTTATTCAAAGGAAGCATTGTGAACCATCTCAAACCACACTCAGTCCAAACATTAACATTTAGAGTAAACTTTTTAGAGTGGTTGTGTAGTATCTAAGTAGTATTTCTCACTAAGTGGATCTGGAATGGATATTTGTACCTATAACAGGAAAGACCTGCAAAAAGAGGAGGGGATAGAGCTAGGTATCTGTGAGAGGAGGGGATAGGGCTAGGTACCTGTGAGAGGAGAGGATAGGGCTAGGTACCTGTGAGAGGAGGGGATAGGGCTAGGTACCTGTGAGAGGCATGGATAGGGCTAGGTACCTGTGAGAGGAGGGGATAGGGGTAGGTACCTGTGAGAGGCATGGATAGGGCTAGGTACCTGTGAGAGGAGGGGAGAGGGGTAGGTACCTGTGAGAGGCATGGATAGGGCTAGGTACCTGTGAGAGGAGGGGAGAGGGGTAGGTACCTGTGAGAGGAGGGGATAGGGCTAGGTACCTGTGAGAGGAGGGGAAAGGCGTGGGAGTGCGTGTGCTGCAGGCGGTTCTGGCGCTGGTGCACCTGCTGGGTCCTCCACTACAGCTGAATCTGACGCTGCGGCCAAGAGAGGTCACCTCTCCTGCCTCATTACTTCCTGATCCAGAAGAGCTTGGCGAATCAGAGAGCTCTATCTGCATGGTGAGGTCAAGGGCGGGAACAACCACAGTGGATGTAGACTCCATCACCCATGCTACAATATCCATGCACTTGGCACTAAACTCATGTCTGCTCATCTGCAATGTTAAAAGACCATCCAGAGTTAGTTTGTTAAAGGGGCTGCACTGATATAAAACGTAGAACCATTTACTCAAGCTAGTCAATTAAAGCAGTGGTTCAGGATTAAAGGTCCTGCAGGATTTCCACAAATGAATGTTTGGTCCATTTTACCAACATTAACTACTTTAGAGGTGACTATAACTCACCCCGGCACGCATATTCTCACTCAGCAGATTCCAATGGCTGAAAAGTAAATAAATGCAAGTACACAATGAACTACATGACATTACCTCTATTATCTTAGACTACGTTATGGATGGACATGACCTCTATTATTTTAGATTACGTTATGGATGGACATTACCTCTATTATTTTAGATTACGTTATGGATGGACATTACCTCTATTATTTTAGATTACGTTATGGATGGACATTACCTCTATTATCTTAGATTACGTTATGGATGGACATTACCTCTATTATCTTAGACTACGTTATGGATGGACATTACCTCTATTATTTTAGATTACGTTATGGATGGACATTACCTCTATTATTTTAGATTACGTTATGGATGGACATTACCTCTATTATCTTTGATTACGTTATGGATGGACATTACCTCTATTATCTTAGACTACGTTAAGGATGGACCTCTATGGAACTAGGCCACACCCAGACATCCCTGATTGGTTATTTGGTCCGTTGAGTCCTTTGTATTGGCCCGAGACTATGGGAGACTCTCAATCTCCTCACCTCCTTCTCAAAACCCATTGGATGAGAAGGTCAGAAGGGCGGGACCTCTGGCTTTCTCATCCAATGGGTTTTGAGAAGAGAGGACACGAGGAGTATGCAATTGAGATAGGGAACATATCTAGGGGATGCATGGGGAAGCCAAAGAGCAACTTACTCGTCCTTCATGTCCTGCACAAAGGTGTGTAGGTCTGGGTAGCTTCTCTTTCCCCTGCTGAGGGTGAGACTGGTCTGGGAAGTTTCATCCTTGTGGGTCACGGTAGTGAAGGTCACCACTGCAGCCTGATGGCGACAACAGAAAGCAGAGTTAGGCTGGAATTCAATTTTGCGTCATTAAAACACAAAATATCTCAATGAAATGTCATCCATGTAATAGAAAAATACATCATACCTCCTGTGACTGAGATGGGATGGCAACAGCCTCGTCCAACTCACTCTCTCCTTCAACCTCCTGTGACTGAGATGGGATGGCAACAGCCTCGTCCAAATCACTCTCTCCTTCAACCTCCTGCGACTGAGATGGGATGGCAACAGCCTCGTCCAACTCACTCTCTCCTTCAACCTCCTGCGACTGAGATGGGATGGCAACAGCCTCGTCCAACTCACTCTCTCCTTCAACCTCCTGCGACTGAGATGGGATGGCAACAGCCTCGTCCAACTCACTCTCTCCTTCAACCTCCTGCGACTGAGATGGGATGGCAACAGCCTCGTCCAAATCACTCTCTCCTTCAACCTCCTGCGACCGAGATGGGATGGCAACAGCCTCGTCCAACTCACTCTCTCCTTCAACCTCCTGCGACCGAGATGGGATGGCAACAGCCTCGTCCAACTCACTCTCTCCCTCAACCTCCTGCGACTGAGATGGGATGGCAACAGCCTCGTCCAACTCACTCTCTCCTTCAACCTCCTGCGACTGAGATGGGATGGCAACAGCCTCGTCCAACTCACTCTCTCCTTCAACCTCCTGCGACTGAGATGGGATGGCAACAGCCTCGTCCATCTCACTCTCTCCTTCAACCTCCTGCGACTCAGATGGGATGGCAACAGCCTCGTCCAACTCACTCTCTCCTTCAACCTCCTGCGACTGAGATGGGATGGCAACAGCCTCGTCCAACTCACTCTCTTCTTCAACCTCCTGTGACTGAGTTGGGGTATCTGTGTCTAGAACAGCCTCGTCCAACTTGGTCAGTCTCTCAGCCTCTCTGTGATCTTTATGGGATCTAGATAGAGAAAAGGAATATCTCTTAGGTCACTGCTATAATGTGAGTGTGAGGATGTGTAATTATAGAATTAGAATCACAGAATTAGAATGAATCATTCTAGAATTAGAATAGAATCACTCAAATTCTATGGCTCCAATACTCTTGAGATGACTCGGCCTATCCAGAGCCAAATATTTAGAGAATTCTGCCAACTTTTAAAAGGACTCCATGTTAGCGCCTTGGAGCCTTTCATTTATCCTTTCATTATAAGTAAATTCTAATTATAGATGTTCAGTTACATAGCATTGTTTAAAATGTCAACATTGCCCATGGGGAGCCAGCTGTCATATGGATATCTACTGTGTCATGTAATGTATACATAAACTCAGCAAAAAAAGAAAACGTCCCTTTTTCAGGATCTTTCAAAGATAATTCGTAAAAATCCAAATATCTTCACAGATCTTCATTGTAAAGGGTTTAAACACTGTTTCCCATGCTAGTCCCCTGTAGCTCAGTTGGTAGAGCATGGCGCTTGCAACGCCAGGGTTGTGGGTTTGTTTCCCACGGGGGGCCAGTATGAAAATGTATGCACTCACTAACTGTAAGTCGCTCTGGATAAGAGTGTCTGCTAAATGACTAAAATGTAAAATGTTGTTCAATGAACCATAAACACTTAATGAACATGCACCTGTGCAACGGTCATTAAGACACTAACAGCTTACAGACGGTAGTTATGAAAACTTAGGACCCTAAAGAGGCCTTTCTACTGACTCTGAAAAACACCAAAAGAAAAATGCCCAGGGTCCCTGCTCATCTGCGTGAACGTGCCTTAGGCATGCTGCAAGGAGGCATGAGGACTGCAGATGTGGCCAGGGCAATAAATTGCAATGTCCGTACTGTGAGACGCCTAAGACAGAGCTACAGGGAGACAGGACGGACAGCTGATCATCCTCGCAGTGGCAGACCACGTGTAACAACATCGGCACAGGATCGGAACATCCTGCGGGACAGGTACAGGATGGAAACAACAACTGCCCGAGTTACACCAGGAACGCACAATCCCTCCATCAGTGCTCAGACTGTCCGTAATAGGCTGAGAGAGGCTGGACTGAGGGCTTGTAGGCCTGTTGTAAGGCAAGTCCTCACCAGACATCACCGGCAACACCGTCGCCTATGGGCACAAACACACCGTCGCTCGACCAGACAGGACTGGCAAAAAAGTGCTCTTCACTGACGAGTCGCGGTTTTGTCTCACCAGGGGTGATGGTCGGATTCGTGTTTATCGTCGAAGGAATGAGCGATACACCAAGGCCTGTACTCTGGAGCGGGATCGATTTGGAGGTGGATGGTCCGTCATGGTCTTGGGCGGTGTGTCACAGCATCATCGGACTACGCTTGTTGTCATTGCAGGAAATTTCAACGCTGTGCGTTACAGGGAAGACATCCTCCTCCCTCATGTGGTACCCTTCCTGCAGGCTCATCCTGACATGACCCTCCAGCATGACAATGCCACCAGCCATACTGCTCGTTCTGTGCGTGATTTCCTGCAAGACAGGAATGTCAGTGTTCTGCCATGAAGAGCCTGGATCTGTTGGATCGGAGGGTGAGGGCTAGGATTTAGCCATTCCCCCCAGAAATGTCTGGGAACTTGCAGGTGCCTTGGTGGACGAGGGGGTAACATCTCAGTTTATGTCTCAGTTGTTGAATCTTGTTATGTTCATACAAATATTTACATTACATTTTTACATTTTAGTCATTTAGCAGACGCTCTTATCCAGAGCGACTTACAGTTAGTGAGTGCATACATTCTTTTATTTGTTTATTTTATTTTTATTCTTTTTTTATATATATATATTTTTTTTTTTCATACTGCCCCCCCGTGGGTATCGAACCCACAACCCTGGCGTTGCAAACGCCATGCTCTACCAACTGAGCTACATCCCTGCCGGCCATTCCCTCCCCTACCCTGGACGACGCTGTGCCAATTGTGCGCCGCCCCATGGGTCTCCCGGTCGCGGCCGGCTACGACAGAGCCTGGATTCGAACCAGGATCTCTAGTGGCACAGCTAGCACTGCGATGCAGTGCCTTAGAACACTGCGCCACTCGGGAGATGCGTTATTTACACGTTAAGTTTGCTGAAAATAAACGCAGTTGACAGTGAGAGGACGTTTCTTTTTTTGCTGAGTTTATATCTCAATGTCCCAACTCTCTAAATACATGGCTCTGGGCCTACCTCTCCATAGGCGGTGACCTTTGACCTACTACTGAATCTGTATCTGTAGGCCTATGTGATCCTGTAACCAGTCACAAATGTGTAATTAGTGTAAATCACTTACCTGACTTCCTTCATAACATCAGCTTCATTGATGGGGTCATCCAGGTCTATGAGGGTGAGGTCATTTCCATTGACCTCTGACCTCTGAAAGACAGCACAAAGTCATGTTTAGATGTCACCTACTGTGTCGCCTTTTGCCGTGTTCAAAACAACTGGGAAATCTCTGACTTCCGACTTCAGTGCGTTCAAGACAACTGGGAAATAGGAAAAAAAAACAAGCTCCGACTGGGAAAAATCGTTTTGAACAGTCATCCAACTCGGAATTCCAAGTCGGAAGCAGCGCGGCTTGGCGGGTCATGTTTTGGAGGACGCCTGACTCAACCTTCACCTCTCCCGAGCCCGCTGGGGAGTTGCAGCGATGAGACAAGATCGTAACAAGATCGTAACTACCAATTGGATATCACGAAAAATTGGGGAGAAAAAGGGGATAAAATTACCACCACAAAATGTAAAAAGGAATTCCAAGTCGGAAACTCTGGCATCTTTCTAGAGCTCCGACTTTCCGACCTGAAGATCACGGACGTCATGATTTGACCTAGTTATTTTTTTCGAGTTCCCAGTTGCCTTGAGAGCACCATTAACCCAACTCTCATTGTCACATCATAATGCATCATATTCAGAGAAATAGAATCACCAGAACATCATATCAGGTGTGCAGTTCAGTTTACCAGTCAAATTGCCAAGGTCAGAGGCTCTATCCTTTCTAGTGATTCTATTTCTATGGTCACATAATAATGCATCATATCTATGCTTGTGTCCGAAATAGCACCCTAGTTCCAATATAGTGCACTTCTTTTGGCTGGAGCCCTATAGAGTCCCACAGTATGAGTCATAATACCCATAAAACCTAGTGGTCTGGCAGCCTCTGGAACTGCCGTTCTGCAGCCAACAAGGCAGAGTTAATCTCAGCCTATGCTACCCTCCAGTCCCTCGACTTCTTGGCGCTGACGGAAACATGGATTACCACAGAAAACACTGCTACTCCTACTGCTCTTTCCTCGTCTAACCATGTGTTCTCGCATACCCCGAGAGCATCTGGTCGGCGCGGCGGTGGCACAGGAATCCTCATCTCTCCAAAGTGGACATTCTCTCTTTTTCCCCTGACCCATCTGTCTATCTCCTCATTTGAATTCCATGCTGTCACATCACTAGCCCATTCAAGCTTAACATCCTTGTCATTTATCGCCCTCCAGGTTCCCTTGGAGAGTTCATCAATGAGCTTGACGCCTTGATAAGTTCCTTTCCTGAGGATGGCTCACCCCTCACAGTTCTGGGTGACTTTAACCTCCCTACGTCTCTGCCTTTGACTCATTTCTCTCTGCCTCCTTCTTTCCACTCCTTTCCTCTTTTGACCTCACCCTCTCACCGTCCCCCCCTACTCACAAGGCAGGCAATACGCTTGACCTCATCTTTACTAGATGCTGTTCTTCTACTAATCTCACTGCAACTCCCCTCCAAGTCTCCGACCACTACTTTGTATCCTTTTCTCTCTCGCTCTCCTCCAACACTACTCACTCTGCCCCTACTCAGATGGTAATGTGCCATCACAACCTTCGCTCTCTCTCTCCCGCTACTCTCTCCTCTTCCATCCTATCATCTCTTCCCTCTGCTAAATCATTCTCCCTCCGATCTCCTGATTCTGCCTCCTCAACCCTCCTCTCCTCCCTTTCTGCATCTTTTGACTCTCTATGTCCCCTATCCTCCCGGCCGGCTCGGTCCTCCCCTCCTGCTCCGTGGCTTGACGACTCATTGCGAGCTCACAGAAGAGGGCTCCGGGCAGCCGAGCGGAAATGGAGGAAAACTAGACTCCCTGCGGACCTGTCATCTTTTCACTCCCTCCTCTCTACATTCTCTTCCTCTGTTTCCGCTGCTAAAGCCACTTTCTACCACTCTAAATTTCAAGCCTATGCCTCTAACCCTAGGAAGCTCTTTGCCACCTTCTCCTCCCTGCTGAATCCTCCTCCCCCACCCTCCTCCCTCTCTGTGGATGACTTCGTCAACCATTTTGAAAAGAAGGTTGACGACATCCGATCCTCATTTATTAAGTGAAATGACACCGCTGGTCCTGCTCACACTGCCCTACCCTATGCTTTGACTTTTTTCTCCCCTCTCTCTCCAGATGAAATCTTGCGACTTGTGACGGCCGGCCGCCCAACAACCTGCCTGCTTGACCCTATCCCGTCCTCTCTTCTCCAGACCATTTCCGGAGACCTTCTCCCTTACCTCACCTCACCTCACCTCCCACATCAACTCATCCTTGACCGCTGGCCATGTCCCTTCCGTCTTCAAGAGAGCGAGAGTTGCACCCCTCCTCAAAAAACCTACACTCGATCCCTCCGATGTCAACAACTACAGACAAGTAAGTATCCCTTCTTTCTTTTCTCTCCAAATCTCTTGAGCGTGCCGTCTCTAGCCAACTCTCCTGCTATCACTCTCAGAATGACCTTCTTGATCCAAACCAGTCAGGTTTCAAGACTGGTCATTCAACTGAGACTGCTCTTCTCTGTGTCATGGAGGCTCTCCGCACTGCTAAAGCTAACTCTCTCTCCTCTGCTCTTATCCTTCTAGACCTATCCGCTGCCTTTGATATTGTGAACCATCAGATCCTCCTCTCCACCCTCTCCGAGTTGGGCATCTCCGGCGCTGCTCACTCTTGGATTGCGTCCTACCTGACAGGTCGCTCCTACCAGGTAGCGTGGCGAGAATCTGTCTCCGCACCATGTGCTCTCACCACTGGTGTCCCCCAGGGCTCAGTTCTAGGCCCTCTCCTATTCTCTCTATACACCAAGTCACTTGGCTCTGTCATATCCTCACATGGTCTCTCCTATCATTGCTACGCAGACGACACACAATTAATTTTCTCCTTTCCCCCTTCTGATAACCAGGTGGCGAATCGCATCTCTGCATGTCTGGCAGACATATCAGTGTGGATGTCGGATCACCACCTCAAGCTGAACCTCTGCAAGACGGAGCTGCTCTTCATCCCTGGGAAGGACTGCCCGTTCCATGATCTCGCCATCACGGTTGACAACTCCATTGTGTCCTCCTCCCAGAGTGCAAAGAGCCTTGGCGTGACCCTGGACAACACCCTGTCATTCTCTGCTAACATCAAAACGGTGACCCGATCCTGCAGGTTCATGCTCTACAACATTTGCAGAGTACGACTCTACCTTACACAGAAAGCGGCACAGTTCCTAATCCAGGCACATGTCATCTCCCGTCTGGATTACTGCAACTCGCTGTTGGCTGGGCTCCCTGCCTGTGCCATTAAACCCCTACAACTTATCCAGAACGCCGCAGCCCGTCTGGTGTTCGACCTTCCCAAGTTCTCTCATGTCACCCCGCTCAGTTGAGGCTCGCATCTACTACAAGACCATGGTGCTTGCCTACGGAGCTGTGAGAGGAACGGCACCTCCTTACATTCAGGCTCTGGCACCCCAATGGTGGAACAAGCTCCCCCACGACGCCAGGACAGCGGAGTCACTGACCACCTTCCGGAGACACTTGAAACCCTACCTCTTTAAGGAATACCTGGAATAGTATGAAGTAATCCTTCTACCCCCCCCCTCCCCCCCCATAAAAAAAAAGAAGAAAAATAAGTGGTTGTCCCACTGGCTATCATAAGTTGAATACACCAATTGTTGAATGCACCATTGTAAGTCGCTCTGGATAAGAGCGTCTGCTAAATGATATAAATGTAAAATGTAAATATACTGATAAAAGTCAACTTGTCCGAGAGAGATTTACATGGTTACAAAAACGTCACGCCAGGGTAAGCCTACACGAAATACAGCCCTTATTTTATGTGTTTCTAAAATCGGCTATGGGAAAAATGAATGGTGGAAAAACGATTGGAACCATGTCCCTGTTTGACCGCTAGGTTTTTTGGGTATTATCACACCTCCACTGTGGGACTCTATAGAGGGGTTGGTTGTTAAGCAACAAAACTGGCATGCAACTATGGGGCAAAATAGACAGGGTTTGACTTAGACTGTTGACAACATGTAAACTATATTTAGTCTCTAAATGTTTAATGCAAACATAAATACATTTGAACAATGAACTCGTCTCAAATACATTGTTACAGTTGTTGTTGGTTAGCTAGGTAGCGAATTTGAGTCATTGCATAGACATGATATCAGTCAAAACACCTCAAAACAAGACATGGTATCAATAACACCATACAACAAGCTGAAACATGCCACAGAGCTACGATTCCCCACATGGCAGCTTGTTGTTAGCTGAGGTTCAGAATCATAACAAGATACACGACTTCGGGCCATCGATGCGCGGGCATCGTTTTCGTGACGTCAGCCAACCCTTCTATGGCTCCTGGTCAAAAGTAGTACACTAGCCTACATAGGGAATAGGGTGCCATTTTGGACGAAATTATGAAGGTGCTGTCATAACATTTGACCCCCATTTGACCCTACTGTACCTTTAGCCAACTCTCATGACTCCCCGGCCATAGACTTTCTAGTTTGATATTACAGCATGAATAGCACATTATTTCATTTGTTAAACAATATTTAATCCACAGTAATTAATATAATTGAAGATTTAAAAATAAATAACATGCCTACCTTGAACTCTTTATTCTCCATCTCCTTGCAAAATCAGCACATTTCCTTGCCAAAATGAACGCGCATCCAGAGCGAAAACAAACGCAATCCTCCAGCACTAGGGAGGTTTAGACTGAACTGCTCCAGCGGTTTTTCATCAGTTTCAACGTTTATCAGTGATGACGTAACAATGACCTGTACAGATTTGACGCACTTTCGATCTCGTGCTGATGCAACACTCTGTGTTGTTGAAAGCTCATGTATGGAAATCCTGCGAGTTGTAAACAAATTTAGGCTATTGTTGCCCTTAAAACTGTAATGTTGAGGACGCCATGAAAAATAAAATACATAACCCACACCGTTAGGCCAAGGTACATGCAATATTCATCACTTTGCCAATAGACTTCTTGTTCCTTGTTGTATGTAGCCTTTCTTTTGGGATTAGCACCACTGTCACCTAGAAATTGATACTGCGGTTGTCACATAAAACAGATAACCCATAGTTCATTATTAAATAACATAACTCATTTCTTTATTTTATTACTCATAAAATATACAGCAATCTTCAGATACTGAAAGAATTCATGGGAGTTTCGAATTCAGTCACTATTTCATATGTACATGCTAGTTTCATCCTTTTAAAGAAAAAAAAGGACACGAAAAAATCTGTGAACCTCCTGTTCCTGATTTGACGAACATAGCATATGTATTGTACATATTTCCAGTTTAAATGATTTTCAAAACAGACAAAAACGGGGGTTTGAACAAGCAATCACATAAAAGGATTGAGTGGTTTCATTTTTTTGAAGAAGTTAAAGCAAGCAAAACCTGTCAAAATACATTGCTTATAAGACCAAGACAAATAATATAGATATATTTTTTTCAACAGAAGAAAATCTAAATGCTGCTGTCCTACCATTGGTTTACAGTGTTTCTCCTCTCCAAGGGAGGCATGTTTTCTGCCTCGTATGCCTCGGAATAGTATCAGTGCTTTTCACAAACGTTGTAGTACTTAGTGTGCATCATTGTTTTCGCTCATACAGCTGCCTCTACTCTCCTAACCTCCCCTCAGTAACTAAAGAAGGCACAAAATGATGACATAAATATCACAAGAAAGAATACATGAATTAATAATTTACTTTCTAAAATATTTTCTAGAGGGCAAAGGACAGGTAGGTTTAATAACGCAAATGTAAAAAGTCCTGTCGCTCACATACAAATGCAAAATCTAAATGGCACCCTATTCTTTATAGAGTACACTACTTTTGACCAGAACCCTATGGCCCTGGTCAAAAGTAGTGTACTATAAAGGGAATAGGGTGCCATTGGGGATGGAATTTCTTTGAAATTACTCATGAGAGCAAATACTACGATTTTTTGGTTCCCACAGAGGGTCAGGAGCTTAAGACATGAATGATGTTATTAAAATGTTTGTTCATAAAAAATAAATGATTTCCCCTCCTCCCACATGGATTACAGACAAGAGGCTAGGTGCGTTCTGACTGTCTTAGTGTGCGGATAAACATGACCATCACTCTCATAAAACTTAAATGAAACATCACTCCTTATGTTTTTTCTCAGGCCAAAACGCTCAATCCCATTTCTACTGTCAAAACAGGTTTTGAAAAGGCTTCTTCCACATCTTTTGGTCCATGTCTGT
The DNA here is from genome assembly GCF_964263955.1 of Coregonus lavaretus. Classification (NCBI taxonomy): domain Eukaryota; kingdom Metazoa; phylum Chordata; class Actinopteri; order Salmoniformes; family Salmonidae; genus Coregonus; species Coregonus lavaretus. The sequence continues at coordinate 483,476 of NW_028164143.1, forward strand.
TTTTCACTCAGTGAAGTGCTACTATCCCCTTGGACTACAGGTTATTGCCGTCATAAGGTGTCCGTCTGTCTGTTGGCTGGACAGTTTCTACCGTTTAGGACCTTTGTGGGTAAAGGTAAAGGTGGGGTATAGCAGCAGCCGTTCCTCTGAAGTCCAGTATCTGCTGGAAGGACACCTGGTGGTACGAGAGGATGAGTGTGGCCAGCCAGCCTGTTGTGCCTCCCCCTCTCCCTCCCTCCCTCCATTTCTCTCTCTCCATCTGCGGGACTCTTAAGGCTCCTGTGCGGACTGTCTCGGCTCGTGCCCTCCCAAAGCTGGCTATGGTGATTTAAGACACGGTGTGTATGTGTGTATTTGTTTGTGGCCTCTGCCCCACTTCACTGTCCATCCGCCTGCCCTTGGCTCCCCTCCTGGGCAGCGACCACCACCCCCCTCAGTATGTCTCTGAGTCTGAGTCGTTGAGTTCCTCATCCTTGTAGAAGCCTCCATCGTGGTCGCGGTGGCCGATGTTGTTGAAGCTGCAGTAGGAGCTGTGCTCGCTGCGCAGCACGGGCAGGCTGTCGAAGGTCACACTCTTGGAGGGGCTGGTGGTGTAGTGGTTAATGGCACTGAAGGACAGGCTGGGCGCCGGGTTGCAGGGGGACACGGGCATCATGGTGGCCAGGATCAGCGCCAGGCAGTCCGCCACGTCTTTGTTGGGGGCGCAGGCCAAGGCAGGCGTGTAACCTGAGGGGTTCAAACAGAACAGCAGAGGGTCACTTCAGGAGCATCACTGTTTACTACAACACTTTTGGTGAAAAACATGAAATAACAGCAGGCTAGGAGATATAAAGTTAAGACAATAACCAAACAGTGGACTAGAGAGAAACATTTGTGGACACATTGAGAAGAGAAGTACAGAAGAAAACGGTGTTAGCGTTATGGATCTTACCATTCTCATCGACTGCTAGCACGCTAGCACCCTTCACTAGTAGCTCCTGAACCACCACCGTCAGACCATTTCTGGCTGCAACGTGTAACGGCCTGAGGAGAAAGTACCGTCAGATTAGCCAGCAGCAAATGAGGATACCTCCCAAATGCCAGACTATTCCCTATATAGTGCACTTCTTCTGACCAGAGCCCAATTAATACAGCTGAACCATACGTACGTCTGTAAGGCTGCGTTAGTCGAGTTGATGAGGTTCCTGTCTGTAATCTTCTCCAATATCAACAAAGCACTGGTTTCATGCCCCTTTAAAAACCAGAGTCAAACATGTCAGACCAAAATTTCAACCAGAGAGAGCCAACTGTTCAGATGAACGTCATCTTCATGTGGGGATGCTCACCTTACTGCAGGCCAGATGAAGAGCAGTGTTCTTGACTGCATCCTGCAGGGTGAGCTCTGCTTTGGCACTGCTCACCAACAGCTCTGACACAGACAGAGAAACATAAAGAAACTCAATTAGGAAATGAAGCGACTTATTAAAATGTAAAACAGACATGTTGAACTTAAGCCGGCTGGGCGAGGCAAAGCGGAGGAGAGGGGGCTGCGTACCGACAGCGTTGGTTTGTCCGTTCTCAGCAGCCATCATGAGGGAGGTCTTCCCGGAGGCATCGGGGGAGTTGACCTGGGCGTTGTGGCCTAGCAGCAGCTGAAGACACTCCACGTGGTCCGTGAAAGCCGCCGCATGCAGGGGGGTCCTGGAGAGAGAGGAAACTTATTTCACCGATATCATGTAGGACTGTTAAACAAGTTTGTTCAATTAACCCTGTTTATACCATAGAAATATAAAATCACTAATAGATGTATTAAAAGTAATCTACAATCCCTCATCCAACCCCAGAGGTCATTTTATTCCCCAGACAACATTATTCTCCAGAAGAAAAGGACTTTGTCATGTGCTGTAGTTACCGGTTCTTGGTGTCAGTGGCGTTGACAATGGCCGGCCCCAGAGTGTCAATCAGCATCTCTGCAGCCCCCTCGTTGTCATTGATCACAGCACAGTGGAGGGGGCTGAACGAGTTGCCCTCGGTCTTGTGGAAAACCTCCTGTTCCAGCAGCACCTCTACACACGTGTCATGGCCTAGTGGAAGATTGATTCATACAGGAAAAAGATGACGTCGCTGCAGACCACAACAATACTCTCAGAGAAAGCTACACATCTGACAATGGTGAAGTCACAAAATATGTTTTAGCTACAACATATGCTATGTCAATCCCTGACAAAGTCCTGTTTCAGTGTAAGGACCCCCACTGAGAGTCATAACCCCTAATTCTGTTGTAGTCTTGTTCATTCCCCCACATGGCTCCGTCCACACCAATCGAATGCTTTTCAAGCCACAAGAGGGAGTGAATGAGTGTACACTTCATGGAGGAGAGAACAGAGCTACAGTCCAGTTAGTCAGTACGTACCGTTGTATGGCCTGCCTAATTCAGGGACATGTTTACAGTGCTGAAGAGAGAAAATCAGAAAATATCTAGTGTTCCGTTAGTCCAGTACGTACCGTTGTAGCAGGCCCAGTGTAGTGGCGTGTAGCCCTGGTTGTCTGTGATGACGGGGAGGGTCTCCACTGACTGGGCGGCGTGTAGGAGTCCCCCCAGCACCCCGATGTGTCCGGATGCCGCCGCCAGGTGGACAGGGGTCCGCCCCTTACAGTCCCGAACCAGGAAGCTGGCGCTGTGCTGCAGCAGGGCCTCCACACACTCCTCATGACCCGTCACCGCCTGGGAGGAAGGGCGGGGAGACAAGAATGGATTTGAAATAACTAATAATCAATGATATAATAATGAATCATCAATTATTACAAATGATGTCTGGAGGCAGGTCACCCTACAGGGATGAATACACCACTACCCATGGACAACTACTTTTCTGAAGATAATATGTATATTTGAGCCTCCCCGTCTCTTTCTGTGTGTGAGCGTATACAGCCAGCTCTCCTCCTCACCCCTCTGTGTAGCGCTGTTCTGCCCCACTTGTCTTTGGCTTCTACGCTGGCTCCCTTGTTGAGCAGTGAGTACACACAGTCTGTGTGTCCGCTCAGCACCGACAGCATCAGAGGGGTTCTGATACACAAGACAACAAGGTCATATTACAAACTGGTAATAACCAGGCTGAGTCCCAAATGGCAACCTATTCCCTATATGGTACACTAAACCAGAACCCTATGCGCTCAGGTCAAAAGTAAAGTAGTGCACCAAGTAGGGCATAGGGTGCCATTTGGGACGTTGACCTAGTGTCAAAATCTCTTTATTTCAGGAATTGTATCCAAAACCCAATTGACTTACTGTCCATTCCCGTCTTGAACGTCCACTGCACTCTGGAGGTCAGCATTTCCAATCAGCAAACGCAAACACTCCGAATGACCGTTGGTAGCTAGAGGAGGATAAACAGAGAGGATATAAGAATGTGAGATGATTGACCGTTGGTAGCTACAGGAGGATAAACAGAGGGGATATAAGAATGTGAGATGATTGACCGTTGGTAGCTAGAGGAGGCTAAACAGAGAGGATATGAGCTGATTGCTGGACGACTATTACCTTCACATGAACAGACAGATTTCTAGAACAGTGGTATCGGTAGATGACATCCTCATGATGTTAACACAGCAGATAATAAAACATTTTGGGGCTGAGGCCCTCGAAGCCTGTCACCTGCTAGCTGTGTACCTGGCTCTGGATAGAAGTCCCCCTGTGCACTGATCTAGGATCAGCTTACCCTCCCCAGATCCTCAGCAATAATGACAAAAAATGACCTTAGATCAGTGTGTATTGGGCATTTTCACACTATGCTATATAATATCCCTAGAGTGGACATTGGCGTCCTAGCAACATGACCAAACAAATGTCCATCTTGGTAAGGAAAACTTTTGAATTACAGAATCTCTAGGTCTTACGTGATATCCTATGCGTACCTGCAGCGTGGATGGGGGTCCTCTTCAGGGTGAAGTCTTTAACCAGGATGGAGGCTCCCTGGTTGATGAGGACGTCAACACACTCCACATGGCCTTTAAAGGCAGCCAGGTCCAGAGGGGTGCGCCCCTGGCTGTTCCTCACGTCTAGATCCAGCAGAGACTGAACCAGGACCTCCATAGCATGGTGGTGGCCGTGGTACGCCTGAATGGAAACAAACACACAGTCTGAAGCAAAGTCCAGTGGTATGCCTGAACAGATATACACTCTTAATATAATCAATGTCCTATAGTAGACCAGTGGTACGCCTGAACAGAAATACACTCTTAATATAATCAATGTCCTATAGTAGACCAGTGGTATGCCTGAACAGAAACAGTCCTAGACCCCTAAAGTAGACCAGTGTCTCTCAAATCGGGTGCCCATTTTTTCTCCCGCCCAGCATCAACATCGAAGGTCCCTGTCAAGCGTGAGATTTAGAAACACTCTACTTCTCCTCTGTTGGAGGTTGATTAACTCAAATGGCAAAATAAGGAAATCATCCTCATCATCACTGTGTCAAAACATGCATGTATTTTACACTAATCAGGAACAGATAGGAACATGGTGTGTGAGTGTCTGGACAATCAACTTTTCGTGGAAAAACAACACCATGCCTGCATCCCAGATAGCACCCTATTTCCCATGTAGTGCAGTACTTTTGATCTGGGCCCATAAGGCTCTGGTCAAAAGTAGTGCACTAAATAGGGAATAGGGTGCCATTTGTCATGTGGCGAGACCCCTACAGGAGCAGGTAGGCTTTACTCACAGCTAAGTGTAGGGGGCTGATGGGAGCTCTGACATCAGAGTCGTTCAGGATGTCTGTCCCTGAGGTTTCCATTAGCTGGGGAAAGACAAGGACGGGCCAGTTTAGACTTGTAACATATTTACTTTGAAGGTTAGTCTAGTAGCATGTTTCATGTTGTAAATCTCAGTGACCAGCCCCTGCAGACATACTGGGGTGTTGCATTCGTATCTTAAACAAGCTAGTGTGAGGAAAAGTAACCAACTGGTACTTACCACATCTAAAGGTGTTTCACTTGCAATCTGGAAAAAGAACATCAAGAGTGACGATGCGGCCACGACAAACATGCAACCACACCTTAAAACCTACTGAATATCAACGTCTGTCCCAAATGGCACCCTATTCCCTATATAGTGCATTACTTTTGACCAGAGCCCTATGGGCCCTACAGCCATTTGGGACGCAGACAAAATGGTCTGTGAATGCAGGGCGTCTAGTACCCTGTGGTTCTGACTCACCAGCTCCAGACAGAGGCGGTGTCCGTACGCAGACGCGTAATGGACTGCGTTGTAGCCCTGATTGTCCCTGATCCCTGGGTTAGCGTCGTTTCGCAGCAAATATTCCAGACACCTAGAGGTCAGAGGTCAAGAGTTCACTAATCATTATACCAACATCAAGACAGACAGATAAGCAAGCAGAGACACTTTCCCAAAGGAGACGTGGCCAAGCTTTCACACTGCAGATTTTAACACTAGTATGCATTCAAACACGGCCAACAACATACTCTAGACTACAATGAAATGTGAAAGGTCATGGCACCACAACATACTCTCCAGACTACAGTGAAATGTGAAAGGTCATGGCACCACAACATACTCTCCAGACTACAATGAAATGTGAAAGGTCATGGCACCACAACATACTCTCCAGACTACAATTAAATGTGAAAGGTCATGGCACCACAACATACTCTCCAGACTACAATGAAATGTGAAAGGTCATGGCACCACAACATACTCTCCAGACTACAGTGAAATGTGAAAGGTCATGGCACCACAACACACACAACAGTAAGAGAGGTGTGAGACGTACTTTCCGTCTGTGTCAGAGGCAGCAGCGTAGTGGAGCGGGGTGCAACCCCTTTTATCCAGATCGTTCACACTGGCCCCAGACCCCACCAAGGCAAACAGACACTGGTAGTTACAATTGGCTGCCGCATAATGCAGAGGACTCCTAGAAGAACGCACAGAAACCATTCAACATCAACAACAGAAACAGCTTATTGGAGCTGTATAACATTTACATTTTACATTTATGTCATTTAGCAGACACTCTTATCCAGTGCGACTTACAGGAGCAATTAGGGTTAAGTGCCTTGCTGCAGGGCACATAGATTTTTCACCTAGTCGGCTAGGGGATTCGAACCAGCAACCTTTCGGTTACTGACCCAACGCTCTTAACCGCTAGGCTACCTGCCGCCCAATCTTTCCCATAATAATTCCTATATGCCCCTATACTATATTCCCCATTATCATAAAGATCACATATGAAAGTTATTTGATGCCACAGACAGACCTTCCGAAGCTGTCCTTTCTGTTGAAGTCTGCCCCTGTGTTGAGCAGCAGATTCAGACAGTCCAGGTTCCTGGTAACAAGATATCAAGTTCAGAAAGGCTCTCGTACATCTGAGCTATCAGGTGGATGGTAACAAGATATCAAGTTCAGAAAGGCTCTCGTACATCTGAGCTATCAGGTGGATGGTAACAAGATATCAAGTTCAGAAAGGCTATCGTACATCTGAGCTATCAGGTGGATGGTAACAAGATATCAAGTTCAGAAAGGCTCTCGTACATCTGAGCTATCAGGTGGATGGTAACAAGATATCAAGTTCAGAAAGGCTCTCGTACATCTGAGCTATCAGGTGGATGGTAACAAGATATCAAGTTCAGAAAGGCTCTCGTACATCTGAGCTATCAGGTGGATGGTAAAAAGATATCAAGTTCAGAAAGGCTCTCGTTCATCTGAGCTATCAGGTGGATGGTAACAATGAGAACCTGAAAGAAAAGAGAAACCCGTACACTGCTCTTGCTAGTATCACTGTTTCTATAATGCTACTAAAAGCAATAATAAAAAGTGATACTAGCAAGAGCAGTTTGCAGGTTTCTCTTCTCTTTCAAGAAGATATAAAGACAATTTAGACCAGAGCGCAAGTCAATACCACCATGGCATGGAACCACATTATACAGAAATGATACCGCACTAATGATCTATACGATTTTTTAAATAACTCTAAACAATACTGCTAAACCATGTGAAATGTAAGAGTGTGAATATGTGTTTGTTCTTTCTGGTGGCTTTCCAGTTCATGAACTAAATATTCCTTGGTGTAAAGCCTGGACCAGTCCACTCACCCTCCAGCTGCTGCAGCATGTAAACAGGTCCTTCCAAAGTCGTCAGGGGTGTCTATATCAAAGCCTGATGAGAGGAGCTTCCGACAGCAGTCAGAGAACCCACTGAGAGCAGCCAGGTGGAGGGGGAACATCCCATGGACGCCTCGCCTGCAACACATTTTTACATTTTAGACTTTAAGCAGACACTCTTATCCAGAGCGACTTACAGTTCATTCAGCTAAGATTGGAAACAGCACCACATCACAGTCCTCATTAAACCCCACAGCAGATCAACACATCAGCATGCTGCAATGCCCTGTCTATCAACCCCCCACACACCACAATGTGTTGAGCATAGTCTCCAAGCGGCAATTCGGTCAATGACAGAATTGCAGATGCATGTTGCATTATTGCTGGAAACTGTGTGTGTGTTCTCACTTGGCTGTGTCAGCTCCGTTCGTGATGAGTGTATTGATGAGTAACTCGTGGCCGTAGCGAGCAGAGATGTGCAGGGGTGTGTTTCCATTCTTATCTTCACAGTCGATCTCAGCACCTACAGAACACACACACACACACACACGTCAACCACTTGACCCAAGAGGCATCATGAAGCATCATGTTCAACCACATTGCAAGTAACATTGCTCTGTGCCAGTGAATCATGGTTTGAAGACTAAAGACAATGCTGAAGAGCCTACTGGTTCATATATATTCAGTTGAGAGCATTCACAGCGACTCACCATTCTGGATGATGGCTTGAGATCTGGAGAAGCGTCCGTGGATGGCCGTCATGTGGAGGGGGGTCTTTCCATCTTTACTCTGCAGATAGAAAGACAAAGATGGTTCACACGGCAGTCTGTGCTGCTGACCACAGGCAAAATCAAACACGTATTGGAGGAGCGCTTGATTGCATTTAGTTTGCATTGTTAGGCCTATTCCATTGGTATTTGAATGTAGACCAGGGCCAAATACTAAGCCATGTGCTGCGTCAGTGTGTGCGTCCCAAATGGCACCCTATTCTCTTCATAGTGAACTACTTTTTGAACCAAAGTAGTGTACTTATAAAGGGAACGGGGTGCCATTTGGGACACAGGCAGTGTCACCACGGCTCCTTGCTCTATGGGCCCTGGTGAAAAGTAGTGCACTACATAGGGAATAGGGTGTTATTTAGTTCAGACACAGTGTTGGTCATCCGGTCTCCT